>NC_072401.2:166826136-167129166 GCF_028858775.2 Pan troglodytes | reverse complement strand
ATGGAAAATGATGAGACAAGTCTCAATTGTTTTAGGAGATTTCTTTGCCAAAGTTAAGGATGTGCCCCAGAGACAGGTCTATGCCTCTCTCCGAAGATGATTTTGAGGGCTCCAAATTGAAAGGGGAGAGGGTGGGATATTGATAAGCACAGAGTTTTCACATAAACCAAAGGGGACAGAGGAAAAATGTGGGGGATGTGCATTTTACATAAGATAACGCAGACAAAATGGGGTAGGGGGGCAATCGGATACGCATTTGTGTCTGGTGGGCTGGGGTGCCTGCACCTGTAAAGATAAGCTATCAATTTACATGGCCATGGTGAAGTTTTAACAGCTCACCCGGAATTTCCCTGTGGGCAAAATATGGGGGAGGCATGTAGCCTTTCATCTTGTAGTCATCTTATTTAGGAACCAAAATGGGGAGGCAGGTTTGTGTGACCCAGTTCCCAGCTTGACTTTTCCCTTTAGCTAAATGAATTTGGGGTCCTAGAATTTAATTTCCTTTCACACTATATACTAATTCAACAATCCCTGAGTATCTACTACATACAAGATATAATGATAACAATACTTCAAATAGCACCAAAGAGAATATTCTGCATTCAGAACAATTTTAATTTAAATCTGACTCAAATTAGCAGAGGATGCTGTTAGTGCCCACCAGATTGCTTTTATGGAGGCAGGGCATCCAGACCCAAACTGTTGCAGGTGTTGGCTGTTAGAGCTCACAGCTACCCCCCACCCCTTTTCCAGAGAATTGCTGATGGGAGCCAGAATCTCCCACCTGGCTTGGGAGTTACATCCTGCTATCTCTCACCCCAAATTCCTGCTGGCACCCCACAACCAATGGCTGACAGATATGGAGCCACCAAAGGCTGGTCCCTTTCTCTCAAGGGGAGACAAACCTGCCCCTAATTTATGCTCCAGGCTTCTTCCTATGGCTCAGGCCAAGGCTGGACTTTGCCTGAGACCACACCCCTGTTTAGCTCTATCCCCTTCCTTGCCCTGCTTCCCTCACTTCCTTCAGGGTTTGTCCTAAAAAGTAATCCCCTAATAAATTACAAGCATCCAAATCCCTATCTCAGGCTCTGCTTCTAGAAAACCTGACCTAAGACATGAATGTTATTCATTATATACAGAACTGAAGACTAACGGAGCTTCCTTTGACTGTTTAGTTAAGTGAGACATAATCGTTAACTAATATTATTATTATTGTTAATAATGTTATTATCAGTATTTAACTGATATAGATTACTTTATATTTTGTTGACAATACACTATTTGTTCAAAAAGGAATTCCAAGAAGTCATTAAAGTTTTTATAAAAACTAAAGTATAAAATTACTTCCCATCTGATGTACTAGACATGCTCTAAATCCTAAATTTGACATAGATCATATTTCTGAAGCTATTGGGGAAAGAGTACTAAGTCTGATCTGGATAAAATGCAAAATATAAATAAAAACAGAATTAACATGTATCAGAAAGAAAAAATCAGAAAGAATATTTTTCTCAGCACATAATTCAACAAAATTAAGCATATTAAACATACCAATACCCTTCAATTAGCTAATGTTGCTTATTACCCTAACAAATTTTCTTTTTCCAGGTGGGCCATAGAAAATTTTTCTCAGGCAAAGAGAAAAGTAAAAAAATACATAAATATCTTCGCATTTCACTCTTCATCCTAGAGTGTTAGTGAAAATACGAGCTCTGTAAAGTCCGCCTTGGGACAAAGAAGGCAAGAGAGCTTCCTTGGCTACCTAGGAAGGGGCTTCCCCCAGCTGCTGTCCCACATGGCAACTGCTTCCTTTTCAGACTAAAAGGCAAAAAGCTACCTGATCTCATAGAGATTATTAGAATAGTGAACATAAACTAAATATTCCATGTCAAATACTCTCCATTATCCCATCATTTAATACAAAAGTACTGTGCACCAGGTTATGCTAAAAGCCAAAAAAAGCCCTCTAAAATATATATTTACCTACAGTGAAAGAGCATGACTGGCATAAACTAAGGATGCCATCTTATTCCCTAAGGCTTGAATTTGGAAAGTAGGGTAGTTAACAATATTCAATTTATTATTTTCCAAATGAATGTCTTCAGTTCATTTCCTGTATCTCTTCAATTAGCATCACAATTTTTAAAATCCACAAAAACAAAATTATACATAGTAATCATTCACGCAAAAAGTTGACTTTAATGGAAGAACTATAGATTCAGTCTACTTTTTAATGATGGAGGATGATTGAAGATTCTCTAAATCTAAATCACTCTCTAAACCTAAATGGTCATTGTAAATAAGCTACAATCACATAATCAGAGAGCACAATGGAAACTCACCTCCAGGTACACTGTACCAAGCACCACCATTGGTGGTTCCATCTACAAAGCTGCTGTCATCATCATTCTTGCGACATGGTGGCCGATTGGGGTCAGACATGGCCGGGTTGAAAGAAGAGTATGCCCGGGCCAAGCTTTGGAAAATGGCGTCATCTGGGGAGGAGCTGTATTCGTGAGCACTACCTAGAAAACAAATCCACAAGATTAAAGAAACAGACACAGACCAAGCAGCACTGCGTGTTTTCTAAAGAGTGATTCAGTATTGAGTAATTGTATTGCTGATGTATTTTTTTAGCTACATAACTATGGGAAAGAGGTAAAATTTAAATACTAAATAATTACACTTAGTTTTAAGTTACAAAATTTCCATTCCTAATACTACAAAGTAGAAATTGGGTAGAATGTACATTCTACTTATGAGTTGAAAGCTTTGCAGGGAAAGGTAATAAAGTCATAGTAAACTAGGCCTGGGAGAATAGGAGGAAGATTTTTATCATTAAAATCTTTAATTTAAAAAATGTACCTATACTAACCTCATACCCACTATGAATCATTCTCATATATACCATTCAATATCTGGTTTTATATTTTTTAAATCTCCTGTATGTATTATAGAAATAAATAACATATTTTGATACACTGTGTTCTTATTCATGCATTATAAATTATGCAGGCCTACAAGTTTCCCAATTATCAACAAACCACAAAGTCTTCAAATTTATTTAACAATGTTATTTCCCCAAAGACGTTCTTCAATACCCAGTTTCCAATATCTAAAATTATCATCCCAACAACCCCATTAAAAAGTGGGCAAAGGACAAGAACAGACTTTTCTCAAAAGAAGACATACAAGCAGTCAAAATAATTGGAAAAATCCTCAACATCACTAATCATCTGAGAAAGGCAAATTAAAACCACAATATCATATTACATGACTTAGAATGGCTATGATTAAAAAGTCAAAAAACAACAGATGTTGGCGTGGATTCCCACCAGTGTTGGTGGAAATGTAAATTAATATAACTTCTATGAGGAACAGTACAGAGATTTCTCAAAGAACTAAAAACAGAACTACCATTCAACCTAGTAATCCCACTACTGAGTATGCATCCAAAGGAAAAGAAATTATTATATAAAGAAGACATGTGCACTCATATGTTTATGGCAGCACTATTCACAAAAGCAGAGTCGTGGAATCAACCTAAATGTCCATCAATGGTTGATTAGATAAAGAAAATGTGGTACATATACACTATGCAATACTAAGCAGCCATTAAAAAGAATGAAATCATGTATTTTGCAACGACATGGATGGAGCTAGGAGCCATTATCTGGAGCGAAATAATTCAGAAATCAAATACCACATACTCTCATTTATAAGTGGAAGCTAAACAATGGGTGTACCTGGACATTAAGGTGGAAATAATAGACCCTGGGGACTCCAAAAGCGGGGAGGATGGGAGGAGGCGAGGGGTGAAAAATTACCTATTGAGTTCACTCTTTTGGTGATGGGTACCCTAGAAACCCAAACCTCACCATTATGTAATATATCCATGTAACAAACCTACACAGGTACCCCGAATCTAAAATCAAAAAAAAAAAATAAACTAATCATCCTGTTTTTACAAAAAGCTAACTCTTCAAAGGCCCCAGAAAATAGATCCAAAGCAGGAAATTCCCTGGAGCAACAAAAAACAATTTGAAAATATCTGTCTGGCTAAAGCTTGCTTTGTCTGAAGCTTAACTAAAACTAGTTAGAGAAAGCCAAAGCACCACTTCCCCTCCCTGACACCACCAGAAACAGTTCCAAATGCAAAACTGTGTCAACACAATAAGACACATGTAGAGATCCACAGGGACCCTGATCAAGCACCAAGAGGCTGCCCCCATGTTTAAGCCATCTCCTACATGAACCTACACAACTTCTGTAATCTCTCCACTTTATCAGTGTCCAAGAGTGACCCAAGTTTATGACGTGTATTTTCTCCCTTTCTGTTGGCTAGGTACTGTCAAGATCACGTTTCTCTTCACCTAACCTATTGAAAAAGTGAGTCCTTTTCTGCCAAATAGATATGCCAACACCATATGAAATGATTAGGAGAGCTTCCTGTTAAACATAGTTCTTTCTTCAGGCAAAAATCACTTAATGTTCAGTTCCTTAAAAAAAATTACAGAAATCATCCTATAAACCCTTGTACAGTGTTATAAACTTTGAACCAATAAGAGAAGCAGAAAGAATACCTACCACTCCGCGTCTCATCATATGGATAATTGGCCACAAGGTCTCCTCCATGGAGATTGGCAGAGAGCACAAAAGGAATATCCATAATCCAATGAATGACAGCCTTGGTCTCAGGAGCAAGCTGTTCAGATGAGAGATTAAAAGGATTATAAATTTAATAATCATTGGTATGATCACTTGACAGAAAAGACATAGGAAAGGTAAAGGAAAAAACTGAAAGTTGGTCATACTTCAACTATTTTGCTGTTGTCCTCACAGAAAAAATAAAGGTTCCTACAAAAGCAGTATTCCTCATGTCTAACTTTCTCAGATTTTTAATAAAAAATGTTTCAAAAGTGTTTAAATTTCTTTCAAAGTTTTATTTTTGTGGGCTGCCAGTTTTCCTCTCTTTGCAACTTGAAAACCAGCATGCAACTCACAAATTTTGGGACATCGCTGTCTGATCTGTAGTGGGTCACACATTGTTATTATGAATAGTTAAGGATAATATGAGGAGAAAAGAAAATAATCGAACTGCAGAACAAGATTTGTCCTCTGTGGTGGTTCAAACATGTGGTAAAGTTTATTTCCAAATTTTGCTTACTATTTTCCCAACTTCCCTCAACTACTTCAAACATTGTTCCTATCAAAGAATATTAGGTTGAGTCTCTTTCAGAGTGGACTGTAAAATATGTTTACTTTGGAATGGTCATCTTAAATTTTAAAATAAAGGCAAGTTTCAAGAATTCATGTTAAGTCTTTAGAATGATTCACTGCCCCTCATATCTTGGAAGCAAAACAAAGGAAAAAAGAAATGTATACCAAAGAAATAATGTGGAGCCAAAAGCTTGATACTTTTATGCAATGAGTTTTTAATAGCAACTAGGAAGACTCTCAAACCCCAAGTGCTTCTCTGATGAAAAGAAAAGATTTTACTGGCAACGTGATCCATGCTGTTCTTTAGGACAGAAAATCTAATGGCATCAGTAGGGTTTGATGGTTATAAGACCGCATATTTGTATAGCTCTGCTCTGTTTATGAATAGTTCTGACATGAACTATGTTACTGCACTTCAACATTCGTATTGGATATGCAAAGATATTCATACCCATTTCACAAGGAGGAATCTGAAAGTTGGGTGTGTTAAATAGCATATCTAAGTTCACACAGCTAAGAGTTCACATCCAGTCAGTGAAACCCTAAGGCTCACGCTGTTTTTAGTGTATCAGCTTTAGTCTATTAAAATTATCCTATTTTCACATAAGCTACTGTTAACTGTGGAAAAGTGTGATTTAGAGTAGGAGGTTGTTTTTATTATTTTTCATTTGGTTGGTAGATCTTATTTTTGCTATAAAAAAAAAATATATATATATATATATATATCCATTGTAGAAAATGTAGAGGAGACAGACAAGAACAAAGAAGAAAATTAAAATTACCCATAATTTTACCACCTAAAGATATCCACTACTAACATTTGTATATATCTCTTTTTCAGTCTTTTCCCAATATATTTATATAATTTTTAAATGTGATCATTTATATGCCATTTTATATACTGCTTTTTTTGCTTGAAAACAGATAATGAACACCTTTTCATGTTATTAAATACCCTTCTAAAATGATATTTTAATGGCTGAGTGGCAGCCAATGTCTGGATATACCATTCTTAAATACTAATAAAATGATAGCTAATACTTATTAAACACTTTCTGTGTCAGACATTCAATTCTCCCATTTCCTCTATGAAATAGGGACTACATTTTCCCCCATCCTACAGATGAGTAAACTGAGATATAGAGAAGTTAGGGAACAGCATGAGGCCACTCAGCTGGTACTGGCAGAGGCTGGTCTCAAGCCCAGCCAGGCTGGCTACACAGCCACTACACTAGTACTAGTAATCTCCAAGAGGTGATACTGGGATGTTTATATTTTAAAAATTAAAAATACTATGAACACCTTTGTAGCTACCATTTGTCCAAATCTGTACTTTCCTTAGAGAAATCCCTAGAAATGGAATGACTTGACCAAAAGCTAAGCATGTTTTTAGCTAAAAATGTTTTAAGTTAAAATCTATATTAGCTAAAACTGTTTACATTTAAAAATGTATTCCAAACTGCATTCCTGTAAGGTACAGAAATATAACCAGCAACAGTATAATAAACCTTCCATCTCTAATCTTTTTAAGAACAATGGAATTATTATGTGTTTTAAAGTGTGTCACTTTGATTAATGACAATAGAATTTTTAAAGTTTGCATTATTTTAATTAACTAATAAAACTAGAAGTTTTTTATATTTAGTGATTATTTCTATTTATTCTTCTGTGACATATTTATATGGTTTAACTAATTTTTCTACTGAAATGCGTAGTTTTTTTTTTTGTTTTTTTTTTGAGACGGAGTCTCACTCTGTCACCCAGGCTGGAGTGCAGTGGCGTGATCTTGGTTCACTGCAAGCTCCACCTCCCGGGTTCACGCCATTCTCCTGCCTCAGCCTCCCGCGTAGCTGGGACTACAGGTGCCTGCCACCACACCCGGCTAATTTTTTTGTATTTTTAGTAGAGACGAGTTTTCACTGTGTTAGCCAGGATGGTCTTGATCTCCTGACCTCGTGATCCGCCCGCCTCGGCCTCCCAAAGTGCTGGGAGAAATGCATAGCTTTTCTTTTTGACTTGCAAGAGTTGTTTAGTAAAAAAAATTAGCTCTCTACTACACACTATAAATATGTTCTAAGTGTGTCATGTGCCTTTCAAATTTTGTAATTAAAATACAGAGCATTAAGATATTTATGTTAAGTACATAACATCAAACCTATTGATCTTTTCTTTATGGTCTCTTTGCTTTTCCATTTCATTCATTCGTTCAATAAATATTAAGTGACCACTATGTGCTAGTGTCTATACAAGAAATTTAGAAAGTTCTATCCCCCTCTAAGTATTACATCCTTACGAAAGTTTTCTAGTTTCATACTTTTTAAACTTAAATTGTAGTGTCTAGAATTTATTTTGATCTATGCTGTTATTTATGAGATGGATTTGTCTCAATTCCATGTATTCAATAATGCATTCTTTCCACAGGGATCTGAAATACACTCTTATTATATTTTGATTTAAATCAACCTAAAAATAACTAATATGGGAGATGAAATCAAAATACTCTATAATGCATATGCTTTTTTAAGTGAATTTACATTTTTTACATCCAATTGTGAACATGACATGAATATTAAATGAGATGAGTTTAACACACTCTTCTATAATATTCTGTTCAAAAGTTTTTCTTTTACTACTGAATTTATTTTCAGTCCTCCTCTTCTTTGTACATCTCTCATTCCCTCTATTTTCTTTAACCCAATGACAGATATTGACAAATATTCACATTTCAATAAGTTCAGAAGAGGCAAAATCACCATGGTTTGGAGAATCATTGAGGACTTCAGGAAGGAGGTGGAACTTCACCAAGTCCAGGGACGAATTGGGGTAGGAGAAGAAGAGAGAAAAGAGTAGTAAAAATAAAGAAGTTGGAAGTACCCATGGCCCGTCTGTTGGGGGTAAGGAAAATACTCTCTGAGAGGGAGGGTTGGTTTTAGTGGGAGTTAGGAGGCAAAGCCATGCCAAGGCAGACTGTATTCCTGTGTTTATTATCCACCTAAAAGTGTTCAGAATGGCTTGCACAGTATGCACCATATATTTACAGGTTGATACAGCCATAAAAAATAATTTTGAAAGGTACGTATCAAAATGTTAATGGTGTTCACTGAAGATTGTAGGGTAATGGATTCTTCTTTCTCCTTATTTGTATGTTTTAATTTTTGTAATAAAATATGAATTTTGCAATAAAAAATTTTTAAAAGAAACTGTTCTTGAAACAAATTGAAAGATACAGCCCTAAATACACAAAGTTGTGTGAAGTTATCAGGTTTAGCCTATTACTAGTTCTTACATCATACACTATTGCTTATATGCATGTTACCAGTATGTTCAAAAGCAAGCAAATTCTACAATTTGATAAATTAAACTAAGTTTCCCTTTGACTATTAACAGAATCTTTTAGGCTGACTAAATCCTGAGACCCCTGTGTACTATAATTATATATTTAACTGATTCACAGAGAAGACTTTGGAGTACCTTTAAAATTAAGCCTTTAATAGAAACTAGAAACAATTGTGGCCTTTCTTTAAACTTTCCATTTAAAGATTATAAATACAGCTCAAATATGATGTTCTATAATTAGATGTCTTTGGTTCTTAAATTATGTTGAAGCTCTATTTATTCAGTTTTCTTCACAACTCTAGCTATTAAAGTCAGGGTAAACTTAATAAATGGCTGGGTATATTTTAATTGACTCTGCTTTCAGGCCAAGGCTCATGTACTGAGCCCAGATAACAGTGGAGGTGACCAGGCTGAAGAGCTCAAGAGCCGATGACAAATGACTTAGAGAAGGAAGTCTGGGAGAGCAAGAGAGAGCTTTTTATTCAGAGAAGTTCAGAAGAAGAAGGAGAGCATGGATCTCGAGCGAGTGGATGTGTCTCAGCTACCTCCAGCATCTGGAGGGCTTTGCAAGAATGAAGTTCCTTCCCACCACCCCCTCCTGAAGCACACACACCCCAGGCCTGGATCAGCTTATGTGGGAATATGAATTTCTTTTTTTTTTTTTCTCACAGCTATACAAAGGAGGAGGAATCTGCATTTCTATTTTCTATTAATCTGATTCCCTGTTCCACCAAACAGAAGAATAAATCTTGACATTTAAGAACCTCTATAAGGGATACAAATACAGATATTAGGCTGAGAAGGGGAAGAGGGAAGAGGAATGTATAATAACATTAATGAACTGCCTACTATATATTTTGTGCCAAGCTGGGTCAAAACACTGTCTCACACTTACAGACAAAAATGGAAAAAGGTGATGAACCAGACATAGGCAATATCACCCCATGATTATGAAGTAAGTTTACTAAAGATTTAGTGTAAAGTAAACAAATCTTGCTTATGTTCCAAAAAGGGACTAATCTTTCATTTTCATGTATTTTTCTTTAATTTACCTTTATGAAAAGAAGTCACACTGAGTTTGTTTTAAATAAAAGCTCTTATTAAAAAAATACTACCATGAACATGCCTCTTTTAAATAAGTATTGCCTAAGCTAGAAATACAAAAACATCTAATCTAGAGATTATGCAAATATTCAGGTTCAGCTGGAGAAGGAGAAGGTAGTTCTGGCTAGAAATAATGGTGCTTGCACAAAGTTGACAATCAAATATCCTGTCAACATGAGTTGATTTCACCATTCTTCTATGATAGGTGGAAGGAATTATTTTCTTCATTTCTCAGATTTAACAAAGACAGCACAAGCAAGTCAATGCAAGCAATGGGGAAAGCTTGTAGGCTGATATGGGGACTCCGCTTCCAGAAGTTTTCCATTTCTGTCTCAGCCCTCGTGGTTTACCACACAGGACTGCCCTCTTTCGCCTGGGGTTACCCCAGCCTGCCACCTTTCTGGCTCCCCCTCTCCCATGAAAGATAATTTTCAGGCTGAGACAGTGACGTGTATCCATGACTCAGAAGCAGGAAAGCTTAAGTCACTCACTTATCAGGTTCTGCCAGTGTCCTCAGCCTTTGGTAGCCTTTGTCTCAGACTGTTGCAGTAGGTAGCTAGTCAGACATGAGCAGGGCAGGAGAGGGCCTCCTCCCAACACCAGGAATGTCAGGCAAACATTAGGTGATGGGCGGGAGGTTGTTAAACTGCCTCTCTAAAATAATAATTGGTTGCAGCAGGTGCCAGAGAAAGGCAGTCTCCCAATAGATTAAAAAACCTGAAACTGGTGATCAGCAGCTTCCCAGTAAGATCTCAGGAGCTGGGCAAATGGGTTCATACATGCGCACCGAGAGGCAAAATGGCAGAGTTTAACTGGTATATGACCTTCCTCTAGGAACACTGGACTGGTAAGGGATGAACGCCTCAAGTGAGCATGTGCGCAGCTTCAGTAAACACACTGTGCAAGCGCCCCTCCCAAGTGTTGCCAGGCCACTGCACATGCAGACAGCCCACCCCAAGGGAAGAATCAGGGGAAAAGGGACACAACCCCCCAGAAGCATAAGCATACCAACCTATAAAGCCCCAAGTCAAAAGGTCAAACAGGGCACTTGATCTCTCAAGTTGCCCGCTTGGCCTACTTCCAAGTGTACTTTACTTCCTTTTATTCCTGCTCTAAAGCTTTTTAATACACTTTCACTGCTACTCTAAAACCTGCCTCAGTCTCTCGCTCTGCCTTATGTTTCTCAGTTTAATTCTTTCTTCTGAGGAAGCAAGAATTGAGGTTGCTGCAAACCCATATGGATTCATCACTGGTAACATACCTTTGTGCCACATGACTTGGATATGTTTCCCAGTGGTAAAGGACCTCTATGCCTCACCTTCTTTGGCTGGAGGTATTCAACCCCTGTATGCAGTTTCCTTCTCTCTTTTTGCTCTCCTGCTTACTGACCAACCACTAGAACAATTCTTCTCAGCCACAATGGATCTGCTCCCCCTAGCTGATCTTTCAGTTCACTCTAATGGGTGGCTCGGAGGGGTGGAAGGAACTTGGAGTTCACACCGAGTAAAACTCAGACACTAATGGCCCTCCTGGACAGGAGGCTTACAAGAGTGGTAGAACTAAAGCCTAACACTACAATGTCTGGGGTTTCCTCTGCTTTTTCAACTAAAGTTGGCTATTTCCCCAAAACCACTGCCTATTCTCCTTTTTACTCCACCTATTCACCTCCTATTCTCCTTCGTATTCTCAAATGGCCTTGTACACCAGCTAGACCATCTGCCTCAGGGGCAAGCCTGCCTCTTGTTTGCTTTCACGTCACATGCCATGTAACTTCTTAAACACACACTCCTTGTTATTTGTGTGCCCATGGCTCTTGCTGCATTTGTGCAGCAGCAAAGACATAGGCTCCCTTGCAGCTATCCCCTGAGGTTTATACTTGTTTTTAGCCTACCAGCTCAGATGACCTCCAACTCATCCCCTGTCTGGTGGCACATTGCCAGGATAGATACAAATTGGAATCCCAGCCCTTATGATTTGCACATTGCCAGGATAGATACAAATTGGAATCCCAGCCCTTATGATTTATCATATACATTTTGTCCCTTTTACCCTCCAGGGCTGTTTTCCAGTGACTTTTTAAGTACTTTGTCTGCCTGCATAGGGCCTCACTGTGGCCCTTTAAGGATCTCACTTATTTGCTTTTTTTGAGTTAACACTCCTTTGAAAGGAGGGAAAATTCTTCCTTTGCCACTTGTGAGTTCTTACCTCAAGCCTCAAGTCGTCCAGAGGTTACTACTTTATGTTAAGAGGGCAAATAAATGCCGTTTCACTCGCATATGAAAGCTTTCCATGAGTCTTTATCTCACTTCCTCCCATAGCCTCCATTTCTCTAATCACTTCCATGCCCTTCTTAACATGCACTAAGACCTTCAAGGTCATATTCGAAGGGAGGGAAATCCAGCCATCTTGTGGCAGTTAGCTGAAAAACAGGCTTCTCATCTACTTAAAGAACATGGGAGGGAAATCTGAAAAAAGAGACAATCATTTTGTTGCTACAGTGCTCTGAGTGAGAGTCATCATAAGGTCATGGAGACAAGGACATTGGCCAGCCCAAGGTTGCAGTCACAAAAGACCCATAGGACAGACATGAAGGTTGGTTCTAGGTTAACAGATTACCATTAAAACAGACGAAGGAAAGGTAAGGGGTATACAGTAAGAACGGTTATTCCAGAGTCCCAAGGATGAACAAGGGTCCCATTGTTTACTCCAGTGTCTCTTCTGTTCTCAAGTGGGTAATTGTGATGAGATGGAACCAAGGTAATGGGTACACAGTAAGACTGGTTCATTCCAGAACTCTAAGGATGAATGGGAGATGCTTATCTAGGATAACAGGAAAGTAAGAGGGGATGCCTTTGTTTTCCTTTTTCCTTTTCTTTCTCCTCTGTTCCCTCTTTACAGATGGGTAACCATGTCTCTATACCACAGGATATGCTCCTCAGATGCATCCCCAAAAACAGAAGCGTTTGACTCCCCCAAACCTTAAAACAAAACAAAACTAGCTTTCCTTTGTAATATCGTTTGGCCTAAAAATGAACTGGGAGAAAATACAAAAGTCAGCCTTGGAACCCAGTGCTCTTATGCAGGAAACCCTCAAATCAGCCTCCTCAGTCTTTTATAACTGAGAGCATAATAAGGAGGATAGAGATAAGGAGAAGGAAAAATGCAGAAACAAGAGGAATGCTCAACTATTGGCTGCTTTATAAGCTTTCCAGCTCCCATCCAGGTTTCCCTAAAAACACTCCTTCAGGTAACTGCCATTGGTGTGGGAAGCCAGGCCACTGGAAGGCAAACTGCCCCAATGGGACAAATGAGAGGAAGCCTAGCGCAGCTTGCCCCCTCTGCCACAAGCTTAGCTACTGGAAATTGGATGCCCTGAGGAACGAAGGGCTCTGGGACAGAGTCCCAGTGCCTAATGGCCTTGAGCTGAAGGGGCTCTCTGCTCTGGCTGGCTTCCAAGTCATCGACAAGACAAAGCCAAGAGAAACTCCTGGAGGAGTAAAATTATAAATTTCCCTTTGGGATTTAAGAGCTGTGTACTCTGTGCTAATCTCCTTCTCTGAGCAACTCTCCTCCAAATTCTGCCACATAATGGGGCAAATGGCACCTCCTCCTTCCAAAAGAAAAGATTCACACTCTTTTGGGCAAAAATACGCTTTCCAAGATGGGTGCCTGATTAATATTCACCCAACCTCTAAATTCATCTTTCCCTCTAATAGCTCTATTTCTTCTGGAAAGTTACCTAAATCTTTAACTAATAACTTCAACCTAGTCAGTCCTACCTCAAGGATATAGAAATAGCCCACATTTATTCAGACAAGCCCCAGCAAAAATCTAACTGAGCAATGTCTTGAGGGGGGATAACTTCTACAGTATGCAGATAACCTCATTCTTCTCTGCTCCCCCTTCACAATCCTCACACAGCAACATGCAGTACAAACCTTAACTTCCTAACAGAAAGAAAATGACTTTAATCTAATTCAAAGGCTATAAAGGGAAAGAGGTATTTTTAGTAAGGAAGATTATAAAGAACAGAAGTTTTATATGAGAAAGGATCTTGTATGGTAAATTCTTGTCCTATATTAAATGACTGGTTGTTTAAAAAGAGGAATGTTTGGGACAAATCAGAAAGTCCAAGCATGTCATAGATGGTCTGTGTAAGTTGTGAAAAGATTTGTGAAAGAGAACTTATTTTTAAAAAGTTATACAGTTTTAAAAGTTATTAGGCTTACTAAATGCTTCATAAACTGCTACTTTGACTCCTAACTGTACAACTTGCTGCCTTTAAAGCTACGTAAGGCCCGGGGACATACAGAGTTACCCATGCCCCCTAGATGCTAGAAAGAGTCAAACCTTTTCTGCATTTCTGTCTATTGTCCTAAGCTGCAAACCTAGTACATAGTCAGAATCACTTACTTAGCAGGTTTTTCACCAAAAGTAAAAGTTGCTAAGAGTTAACAGTGTAACATGTTCTTGAGACTACTGGAAAACTTTTACATGCAAGGCATGTAAGGAAAGTAGAATGTGGTTTTAGTAAAAGATTATATAAAAAGGCATAAAAATGTGGATTTTTTTGACCTAGTTTAGAGAGTTAAAGGATTTTTTAAAGTTAGATAGGATAAAGCTGAAGGTTTGAGCAAGTTGTGGAAGGTTTGTGAAAGATTAATCTGGTAAAAAAAATTCTGTGCATAATCATATTGGCTAAAGTTAAAGAACTATTGTTCAGTTTTTCCACAAATTGAAAAGCACAACAGAGTTTTAGTAAAGCATTGATCTACTCTTCATAAATGTGTTATTTGTATGTGTTCCAGAATTATACAAAGCTCCTATAATTCTGATATAACTTAGTATACATTGTCAGTAATAATTATAATTGTTATGCTACATAATTGTGTACCACAGAAATAACAAATTTTCTTGGCAACTGTGTCTTTGACTGTGGCTGCCCTAAGACTTTTTCTCATTCACAATTGTTGTCTTGTTTTAATCCTCTTTAAAAGATGGCCTTTATAATCAGCTATAGGACTCTGACAGGCACTCTTGAATGCAGGTTGCTGATAACTTTAAAGATTCTAACATTAGAATAGAGAAAGAACTTTCAGGACTCTCATGGAGAGCTGAAATGTTCATGAGTATCAGGCAGAACAGGAGTTAACTGCATGGACTGAACTAAAAGAAGACTAAAATAATCTTTTTATGACTTTTTGCTTAAAACATTGCTGATCCTTTGTTTTTCAAAGTCAAGAAAACTTTCTTTTGAGCTATTTACAGCTTTTAAAAATAAGTATTCCTGTAAACAAAATTTGGAGCATATTTCTCTCTACCTGATTTCTCCAGAATTTGGAAACTATTTGTGAGTATTCTTAACTAATGGCAATACAGTTATTTGCATAAGTGCAATAGTAATCTGTTTTCTTTTGCAACAGGGTGCAATTGGAGAAACTGGTTATTTTACCAAGGGTTTGACTGGAACGGCATGCTCTCCTTTAAGGAATCAAATTTGACTTATAGAGCCAATAAAAACCCCTTGGGAAAACTGGTCTCATACCTTGTCTACACAGTCCCTGTACAGGGTTCCTGATCCATGGGGAGTAAAGAATGTCACTTTCTGACAGGCCTAGGAGCCCCAGGTTATCTTAGGACCTCAAGAGGAGAGGAATTTACCCAATTCATACAGGTATTTGATGGCAGAAACCCATGGCTGGGCTCACGACATTTAAAATGTCTTATCTGAGATACCTTATGGAATGAAGTTTCATCAAAGCCAATTTAAAAAGGAGCCTATATGGCAAATAATTATTCTTGCTGTGCTTTATGCAAATAATCAGGCCAAGTATGATAGGACTAATGCTTATTTTGCAAATAAATCAGTCCTATCATGATTTGTTTTTAATAAAAATGAGGACTGGAGAGAGAAAATTTATGTTTCAAGAACATAACAGACTATAATCTAATAACTTGGTATTAGGTTCTATTCTCATCAGTTGTTTTTGAGTTTTTGTCTGCAATTTAGACTAACCCTATTTATTCCTGTGAACCAACCAGTGATCTCTGGCCACAGCTCAGAAGAAACAAGAGGAATGGGTAATGTAAAAATCTGGATCAATATTCTAATTCTGGGAACACATTGGAATTGGCTTGTAACACCATCCACGCAAGTCTTAGCAGGCATGAAAATAGCCACCAGTTACCTGAGCGTGTTGGCAGGCTCAGGATTTTTTGGAGTTGTCCTCAACCCCTTATTTCATTTTGACATTCTTCTAAATCTAATAAACTAATTCGTCTCCTCTTGCCTTCAGGCCATCAAGCTCCAGATGATCCTCAGTGAGAGATACCATTATGTCAGTATTCAAGAGTCACCCTTCTACAGAGGACCCCTAGACTTCCCATCAACAAGACATGACAGAGGCAAAATTCCAACCCTTTCTCCCTCAGGCCTGGCTGGATACTGTTTTCACCAACCCATGGAGCCATCCTACCCTGACAGCTAGCAAGAGGTGAAGACCCACAAAGCAACCACCACCACCCCTCTATCAGCAGGAAGCAGTTACAGAAGACTGACCTTTATCCATTTTCCCCAAAGAATTGAGGTCTTGGACTCTTGAGGGGGGAAATGTTATGGTAGGTAGGTAGTCAGACATGAGCAGGACAAGAGAGGGCCCTCCAACCACCAGGAATGTCAGGCAACCATCAGGTGATGGTCAGGCGGTTGTTAAACTGCCTCTGTAACATAATAATTGGTTGCAGCAAGTGTCAGGGAAAGGCAGTCCCTCAACAGACAGAAAAGCCTAAAACTGGTGATCAGCTTCCTGATAAGATGACAGGAGTTGGGCAAGTGGGCTTAAGCATACTAAGAAGCAAAATGGCAGGGATTAACTGGTATGTGACTTAGTAGGAACACTCAACTGGTAAGGGAAGAACAACTCAAGAGAGCATGCATACAACTTCGATAAACACACTGTGAATACAGTGCCTACCAAGTGCTGGGAGGCCACTGTGCATGTGGACAGCCCACCCCAAGGGAAGAATCAGGGGGAAAGACACACAACCTCCTGCTCCCTTGGAAGCATGCCAATATATAAAACCCCAAGTCAAAGGTCAAACAGTGCACTTAATCTCTCAAGTTGCCTGCTTGGCCCTCTTCCAAGTGTACTTTACCTCCTTTCATTCACGCTCTAAACTTTTTAATAAACTTTCACTCCTGCTCTAAAGCTTGCTTTAGTCTCTCACTCTGCCTTATGCCTCTTGGTCGAATTCTTCTGAGGAGGCAAGAATTAAGGTTGCTGAAGACCTGTATGGATTTGCCACCACTAAGAAGACCAGCCCCCACCTGTGGGCTCAGCCTATGTTTCTGCAATGAATCCCATATATAGGCAGGAGAGTTTTTAAAAGTTTAAACCAATAATCTAAGGCTCCCTGTCTCCTGGATCCTTCATCCAGCACCCCAACCCCATGATGAACACTTGTCTGGATTCCTGGCTGCTTACTTGCAGTGGCCCTCTTTTTCAGATATTATGATTTGTTTGCTGAGCTGGATTGTGTTTATTCATAACAGGCCCTCAGCCTACTGTCTGTCATAATCAAATATTAGTCATAATTCTTACAGTCAAGTGATCAAATTCTAGAATCAAAGGGGAAAACAGATATATAAACAAATAACATACATAAAGCTGGATGTAACAATAAGCCCATACTGGAAGTATAGATGAAGAACATGTGAAAAAAGAATCTATCTTGAAGAGTAGAGGATGACTTCACAGAGGGAGTGGCATGGAAGGAAAGAGAAGAGAATTCTAGACAGTTGGAGCAGCAACTCATCTGAAGACATAAAATTGTTAGAAAATGGTATGTTTAGGAGCACAAAGGAGTTGGTATGAGTCGAATCTATAGGGTATAGAAGCCAGCTTAAGGAATAAACCAGACGGCAGCTTCCAGGGGCCAAGAGCTGCTGGAATGACCCAGCAACTAGAATAAAATGGAGAAATTGTACTTTGTGAGCTCTCACTTAGGAAAGACACTAGACGTAGTGGACATATGAAAGCAGAAATACCCAGAACAATAGAGAAGGAATAGAGGACTGCTGACAGCAGTTCTTCACCTTTCCTCCAAGATGGGCTCAATTTCTCCTCCAAGTAACTGATGACAATATTGGTTCAAAGATGCACCAAATGTTTAGTGGATATGTAAATGTGTCCACCTAGCCCTGAGCTACATAACAGAGAGTACCAAAAAATTACACTAAGATGGTAATAAAAGTTCCAGGTCCTGGCCTCAAGTACTCTATATGTATTAACTCATTCAATCCTTATCCTATGAGGTAGATATTATCACTTCCATATTACAGATGAAGAACCTGAAGCACAGAGAGGTCAAATAACTTTACAAAGTTCACACAGCAAATATGAAGCCATGATTTACACCAAGGTGGCTACCTCTAGAGTCTCCATACTTAACCATCACATTGAGTTTTCACTTTATCTCTGGGCAGTGGAGAGCTGGTAAGGTTTTTTAAGCAAAAGAGCAATAATTTATGTGTGAAGT
Source organism: Pan troglodytes (assembly GCF_028858775.2). Classification (NCBI taxonomy): domain Eukaryota; kingdom Metazoa; phylum Chordata; class Mammalia; order Primates; family Hominidae; genus Pan; species Pan troglodytes. Next base: position 167,110,968 of record NC_072401.2, on the reverse strand, counting down.
TCACTCTGGAAGATTGAGAATTTGAGAAGATAGAATAGAGTTGGGAGAGGCTGGACATGAAACACAAGTAGGAGGCCACTGCGTCAGTCACAGCAGGAGACCATGGGGGTCTCAGCTGAGGCAGGGGAATGAGTTTGCAGAGGAAGGGAAATGGAAGAGATGTCAGAGAGATCAAATCACTGAGAGGTGGTAACTGGTGAGCGGTGACAGAGACGGAAAAATCAAAAGCTTTGATGATTGGGATAAATGAAAGAATAGTGGTTCTAAGGGAAAATATTTGTTTCTGGACAACCTGAGCTTGAGATATCAAGTTCCACCAGTTAAAGGAACCCAAGTTAGCTAGTAAAACAGAGACATAAATCTCTGTGGAAGGTCTGAAGTTAGAGGCACGGATCTGGGAGACCTTGTGTAACAGACAACACCGAAAGTACAGGTAAGGAGGGAAGCCCAGGGAAGCAAATAATGGTATCAGATGAGACCCTGAAAATGGCCAGCATTTATGCCCAGGTAGAAGAAACAGGGAAAAAAACTGAGTCGTGATTTGAAAGATAGTAGAAGAGGTAGGAGAAAGTAGAGTTTTGTAAAGCAAGGGAGGAGAAAGTTCTGGAAAAGAGAAAAAGAGCAACAGGGTAATATGGCAGGAGGAGCTGATCAAATGAGCTAATAAAGGGTCTCTGAGAAGGCCATGGTGATTTTCTAAGAAACCTACAACTGGGTTCCTCCCTATATCTCACCTCCAACTCCTCTCCACCTACAGCCCAATTCTAGGGGCCAGGAAAAATTTCATGGCACCAGCCCTTCCAGCCTTGACTTTCAAAGCCACAGTTAACCACCCCATACAAGCTGTGACGTTACTCCTCTGTCCTTCATGATGATGAAGATATTGGAACATATTTCCTTAGGCTAGAGACGAACCCAAGAAGACTATCCCGTGGTCACTACCTTTGTGTTTTGATCCACAATTTTCTTCATATTTTTCAACAGATGATTATTTGGACCACCTTCTTTCTCATTCACGTACACTATCCTATCCAGGTCTGGAAAGTTCCGGTTCAGATCTATTCCCTGGGCATTGCTTCGACCCACAAACCAGTCCTTGAGTTCACCAGGCTAAAAAAAAAAAGTCAAAGAGAAAAATCATCAGTTGCTTATTATTATGTCACTTTCTATTTAAGGTCTCTATCAATGCTCTTTAAAATAACTATTAAGATTATTTACTTCAACAATGCCCTCCCATGTCAGTATTTTCACTACTTTACTTATATAAACATGAAGGTATCAGATTTAAAGTACAGTGATGGGCCGCATAATGACATTTCTTACCACGACTGACAGACTATACAGCAGTGATCCCATAAGACTATAATGGAGGTGAAAAATTCCTACTGCCTAGTGACATTTTGATGATCCTGACCCTGTGTAGGCCTAGGCTGATATGTGTGTTTGTGTCTTAGTTTCTTTTTCTTTTTTCTAAGAGACAGGGTCTCACTCTGTTGCCCAGTCTTGGGTGCAGTGGCATAATCACAGTTAACTGTAACCTCAAACTCCTGGGTTCAAGTGATCCTCCCTCCTTGGCCTCCCAAAGCACTGGGAGTACACGTGTGCACAATCATGCTAGGCTAAGTTTTTTATTTTTGGTAAAGACAGGGTCTCGCTATGTTGCTCAGGCTGGTCTCAAACTCCTGGCCTTAAGCAATCCTCTCCTCTGGGCCTCCCAAAGCACTGGGATTATAGATATAAGCTGCTGCACACAGCCTGTGTCTTATATTTAACAAAACATTTGAAAAACTAAGAAACCATTAAAATGCTTTAAAAAAGCTTTAAAAATAGAAAAAAGCTTATAGAATAAGGATATAAAGACAGAAAAGATTTTTGGACAGCTGTACTATGTGTTGTGTGTTTCAATCTAAGTGTTATTACAAAGAGTCCAAAAGGTTTTTAAAGTTTAAAAGTTTATAAAGTAAAAAAGTTACAGTAAGGTGGCCAGGTGCAGTGGCTCACGCCTGTAATCCCAGCACTTTGAGAGGCCAAGGTGGGTGGATCATGAGGTCAGGAGATCAAGACCATCCTGGCCAACATGGTGAAACCCCGTCTCTAATAAAAATATAAAAAATTAGCTGGGCATGATGGCACGTGCCTGTAATCCCAGCTACTTGGGAGGCTGAGGCAGGAGAATAGCTTGAACCAGGGAGTCGGAGGGTGCAGTGAGCCGAGATCATGCCATTGCACTCCAACCTGGTGACAGAGTGAGACTCGATCTCAAAAAAAAAAAGAAAGTTACAGTAAGGTAAGTTTAATTTATTACTGCAGGAAGAAAAATAGTTTTTATAAATTTAGTGTAACCTGAGTGTACAGTGTTTATAAATTCTATAGTAGTGTACAGTAATGTCCTAGGCCTTCACATTCACTCATCACTCACTCATTGACTCACCCAGAGCAACTTCTGGCTCCATTCATGGTAAAAGCCCTGTCCAAAGGTACTGTTTTTATCTTTTATGCCGTATTTTCACTGTACCTTTTCTATGTTTAGATACACAAATAGTTACTAGTGTGTTGTGGTTGCCTACAGTATTCAGTACAGTAACATGCTGTACAGACTTGTAGCCTAGGAACCATGGGCTATATCACATAGCCTAGGTGTGTAGTAGGCTACACCATGCAGGTTTATGTAGGTGCACTCTAGAATGTTCACAAAACGACAAAATCACCCAACATCGCATTTCTCAGAATGCTTCCCCATTATTAAGAGATGCATCACTGTACTTGTCATAAGTATTTTGAAAATATGTTCGATGAATAATATTTTAAATGTTAATAATATAAAGAGATATTTATCAAATTTCACAATATATATTCACTAGTTATAAATGACCTATTTCAAAGCATATCATTCTATAATTAGATTTAAGTAAAATATTCATTGCCTCTGTAAATCACAGCAACCTATTTTTTAAATATTTAGAAGAATAACTAAAGATTAGAAGCTTAAAATGAATTTAACATGCGTTATAGACTAATAACATGTCTCCCTCTTACAGTCTTCATGAAAAAATATGAACCTAGAACAAAAGTTCTAGGGCTTTATGATTTGAGGAATTTCTCTCCCGTTTAAACTCTTCATTTAACTAACGGTACAATCTGGAAAACTAATAAATTTCCGATATATTTGTTTCATTTTATAATGTGAATTTTCTTGTTTTACTGTTAAATTATATCACATGATATAGATATATTTCCCACATATTTTAAGTCATGGAAGTTTAGATACCTTAGACTGTGAAGGATAAAAATCTATAAGACAGAAAACAGCAATGATAATCTGTTGCCCATGTGTCTAAAAATTCTGAATATTGCCTTAAAATATTAAATAATTTAATTTTATATATTACTAGAATTTTTCTCTCATAACTTTAGAAATCGTATCAATTTTATATTTATTTACAGAAATTGGCTGGGTTTCTTACAATGTCAAACTATGTCATTGGATTTTTTAGCTGTAGATAAACATGCTAAATATTAACTTGAATGTGTTCCCATGTTCCCATAGACTAAGAAAATTATTTTAAACTGTAGAAAACAGCAAATATAATGTCCCCCGCCCCGTCCAATAAAATAGGAACACACACCATATATCTTCTCTTAAAAAGGCATTACTTTCCAGTTCATCTAACAGCGAAGATATATTAAATTATTTTTAGTTAAGAGGTAGGGTTTTCGCTTGTTTTTTAACTTTACTCAGCGTATGTAAAAACCAAGTAAACATCAGTAAAACATTATTCCGGCCAAAAGTATTTCTTCCTTAAATTCAGTAGAGGGCGCTGTGACACTGGCTCATCCACATACACCCATGGCGTTACTCTTCAACAAAAGGCAGTAGATATTTTTTATATTTGTAGATTTTTAAAACAAAACTTACCTAGTCACAAAAATGGATGAATAATTTATTGAAAAACATAAAACAGAACACTATTAGAACATTAACTTCTTAACACAATTTCTGATTTGCAGTCTTCACTGGAAAAACTCACCCATAATCCCTTTCATTCTAAACTATTTTCTTACCGGTGAGTTGAATAATGAATGCATCACTTATGCCCTCCACTGCACCATCTGTAAGCTTTGTGCGAGGGCATAATTTTTAGATAAACATGTATGTACAAACATACAGAAAATGAAGAAAGCACGCCTGATCTGAGCTGCCTGGCACTCACCTGAGACGCTGCCTTCTCAAAGCCATCTGGGTTCAGGGAAGGCATGATGTGAATGCGGGTACTGTGGATCAGGTTGACAATTGTCTCGTTCCCCTTCTGATATTCGTTGCATAGGTACTGGGCCAAGAAAATGAGCAGTTCTCGTCCAACAGCCTCATTCCCATGCATATTCCCAATGTATTTAAATTCAGGCTCACCTAAAAGATTAATAGATAGCATGGAGATGTTTTCTATGACATACAGTGCCAAATATATTGTATACCTACAAATGTATTATGAATATCTGGTGGGTTTTTTTTCCTCCAGCAGCGATGCCTTAAAAAAAAATCTACCTTAGACATTAAAATACCCCTTCTATCCTTCTATTCCTCGCCTCCCAGCTACCCACCTGTTATGGACTGAACTGTATTCACCCAAAATTATTATGTTGAAGGTCTAACATCCAATGTGACTGTATTAAGGAGGTAATTAGGGTTAAATTAAGCTATAAGTTTAGAGCTCTGATCCAATAGGACTGTCATCTTTATAAAAAGAGGAAGAGACAGCAGAGCCCTCTTTCTCTCCTCTGCACAGAGGAAAGACCATGTGAGAGCACAGTGAGAAGGCGGCAGCCAGGAGGAGAGGCCTCACCAGAAACCACCCCTGCTGCCACCTTGATCTTGAACTTCTAGCCTCCAGGCCTGTGAGAAAATAAATTTCTGTTGTGTAAGCCAGCCAGTCTGTGGATATTTTGCTATGGCAGTCTGACAAGATTAATATACCATCTCACCCACAATAACTAATAATAATAACACAGTATGTGCCTCCTGTTAAACACTGTGCTTTGCATGTTTTCTTTTTTAATCCTGACCAAACATCTAAAAATAAGTATTATTATCCAACTTCATTTTGCAGATAAACAAACTGAAGTTCAGACTGCTTAAGAAGACTGTCTCCATAGTTATATGGCCTGTGAAGCCAGGATTCAAATGCTAGTCTTCTGGTTTACTTAAACGTCTATGTTTTTGGTTTTTTGTTTTTATTCCTAAATCATAGTGATTGAGAGGGGCCAGACTGCATGGATTCAAATCCTAGCACCAATTCTTACTGTCTACGCTTGGGCAAGTTACTTCAGTTCTCTGTGGCTCTGTTTTTCCATCTAAAAATTAGAGATAACAATAGATTCTAGCCCATATGGAAGGTTATTATAAGAACTAAATAAAATAATGAATGTAAATGCTTAGAAAAGTGCCTGACAAATAGCAAGTGCTATGTGTTTCCTATAATTTTCTTTAATATTATTATTACATCACATCATCTTGTCATTGTGAAGTTCCTTGCCATACATAATCTAATTTTCTCTTCACAACAGCCCACTAAAATGTGTAAGGCGTATATTTTTATTATCCTTATGGTATAAATCAGCCCAAAGAGGATATACTTTGCTGAAGGGCTCAGAATACTAACAAAAGTCACTGTTGCCTGTTTGTGAGACTCTCCATTGCATTTTAGGAGTAGTAATGAAATTGCAGAACGTAGCAGCAAAGTGATCTCAATTAATCCTGTTGTTCTGCTCGTTTCTGCTTCATCCATCCCACGGGCCCAATTTCTGCATTTACAAAATCACTAAGACTGCTGGTTCTTGGTATAAAAAAGCAAATTAGAATTATTTTTCTCCTGGAAATATGTTAACTAAGCATTCTTTGCATGAGATTCCTGAGTTTCTGAATTAAGTGACTATTCACCCCAGAAAACTATGACCTTGTGGTGACCTCTCAGCCTGAGCTTATGCTAATCTTAATCTAAGGATCAGGTAGGAGCAGGATCAGGGCTATTTATACCCCCCTCAGTTTTTCCTTTGAGGGAGAGTCTCTAATAAAATTACCCCTAGGGGCTTGCCCAGAAAGTAAGAGAAGAGATGAGGAGGTGTGAGAAGAGATGTTTTCTTGGCTTCTGATTTCAAAGGTAATAATAACCTTCTTCCTTTCTGTAAACTCATGCAGTTTCTACCCTCATTTATGTGATGTATTCATTTGATTGAGGCACAGGAGAAACTGCAGCAACCCATTAGAGAGAGAGAGCAAGTAGCCAGGGGAATATCAGAAGCTGGCTTCACAAGTTTTTTTGAAAAAGTTGCACTAAGAAGGCATTTTGGTCCTACTCCCTTCCCCAAAACAACTTTGAAGCTTCATGTCACTCAATAAAGCTTGGCCCACAACCCCTAATTACACTGAAAATTTTTATAACTTCTCTGTGTTTAAATCTTTTTTTAATCAATTAAAGAAGAAACAACAAACCCATAGTCACTAAGCCACATTTGCCCCCAGATGTCTGGTTTAGCTAGCACAGTATATTTTGTGTTCGAATGTGAATGCTTTGGGATAGAGCATGCTCCCCCTAGTTCTGCCACAGGCTGCGCCATTCCCTACTGCTGCTTTACTCATTTATGTTTGCAACTCCTGATTTTCAGACTCAGAAAATGTATGACATGGTTTCTTTTCAAATCTGCAGATTTCTCTCAGGAAAAATCTCCCCCAATATATCTATGTATTTGTGAGGCGGTAGTAACACTAATGACAATAACAATGCTTTAGGTTGACATGAAGACAGGACAACAAAGGTCATTATATTGAAGATACTAATGTATGGAAATAAAATGCAAGGCACATATGATAGCAAAAGAAAAGGCAAGTGTATCTCTAACCCCTTCTGTCCTCAGGAATAACTTAGATCACTATATAATGTTATCACTAGAATACAGAAGAGCTATGTTCCTTTAAGCCAACTAACATGACTTGTGAGATGGGGAAGAGCCACATTGTTTAAATACAGCATTTGTTGGACATACATGCAAATCCCAGGGTCAGACACTACATGGGATCCAAAAGCAAATATGTCAGCATTCCTAAACTGAAGGAATGTAGAGTCTGGAAGAAGACTCAGACATGAAATGGACAATGTTCAGGAGTGAGGCAATGGTGAAGGAATGTTGGATATGTAACTAAACTGCTTCAAGGTTCCAAACTGGGATATTCCTCCCACCCCTCTGGCCTCTCTCCAGCTCTTTTCCCTCCCAAGGCCAAAGCTTTCTTTTTAAAACGCAACCCTCCTCAGGTCACCTCCACCAAAGAACCCATCAGTAACTTCCCTTTTGCTTTCATGATAAAGACCAAAATTCTCTACGAGATCTTGAACCTCCATGTGGTTTGGCGTGGTGCCTCTCAAGGCACCAGCCTTTCCCTCCTGTGTTTCAGCCATCCTTCTTTCAGCCACGAGGCTCGTCCCTATAATGCTCTCTGCTTCACATATTCACATATTTTATCCACACAGACTTCTAAGTATGGCTAAATACAGCTTCCTTGGAGTAGCTTTAGTCTAAGTCAACAATTTCTTTGTTATTTTTCTTTTCTTTTCTTTCTTTTTCTTTTTATTTCTTTTTTTTTTCTTTTTTCTTTTTTTTTTTTTTTTTTGAGGCAGAGGCTCACTCTGTCACCCAGGCTAGAGTGCAGTGGCACAATCATGGCTCACTGCAGCCTCGACCTCCCGGGCTCAGGTGATCTCCCACATCAGCCTTCTGAGTAGCTAGGACTATGGGTGTGCACCACCATGCCCAACTAATTTTTTTGTAGAGATGAGGTTTTGTCATGTTGCCCAGGCTGGGTTTGTTATTTTTAATACCTCAGTTTGAAAATATACACTCATCAATGTAGTTATTTGATTAACTCCTCTGTCATCCAGACTGTAAGGTCTATTAGTCCTGGGATGGGATCTATTTTAGCTCACCAGTGTGTCACCTGTGCCCCCACATAGAGTCTGGAACATAGTAGGGATTTGCATTCCTGTAAGAATACGATAAGAATAAATTCTAAGCTTAAATATCAGTTCAATAAATTTGTGAATGAAAGAGTAAATGAATGGTCTTGCTTTTCAATCCCATCCTTGCAGCAGCGTGGCTGACAGTAGAGCTTGCCCTTGAGACAGAGGTGCAGCTGCAGATGCTTGAAAACCCTTCTGGAGCAGTGAAGGGAATAAAGGAGTAACTGAAGGGGGCTTGAGGCAGCTTCAAGGAGGCTGCACCCCGGGTGGAATATCAGGAGGCCTCAATGGCTCATTGCTCTAGCCAACATTCCCGGGTAGGAATGGAAACTCTTCTTTGGGAATGAAGGCAGCAGTATGGTGAACAGCTGATTTCCCATCAAGAAGATTAATTTCCATAGTCACCACAAAACCTCTCCAGAGGCAAGCAGCTCCCCAAAGCTATTTTTGTTGTAAAGTCTAAACAACAGATTCTGAAGAAATTTTGCCTTTAGAATCCTTAATACAGAAATAGCAATAAAATTGAAGACTTTAGATTTTGAATGGCCCTCTCTGAGTCAATACGTTCTTTACCTTAGACTTTTTTAAGCAAAGCAGTGACAGTTTTTCATCATCAATTTTCTCTTCTGCGTAAATGGATGACGTTTGCCTTCCTGTTTATAGTGTTTACATAGAAGAAAAAAACACAGGTTTAACAGGTTGCAGCTGCCAGGTATGTGGATCCGGCTGGTATAATGTACACGTCCCTGTGTGTTAACTCATCTCTCTCCTAGCAACGGGGTCGGGGAGCGGGGAAGGCGGCTAGAAGCACTACCCTCAGGACACTGGGGATGGTTGTTTTTACATCATCTTACTTTCTTCACTAATTCATTTTCCTTTTTTTTTTTTTTTTTTTGAGACAGAGTCTCACTCTGTTGCCCAGGCTGGAGTGTAGTGGCACAATCTCGGCTCACTGCAGTCCCGCCTCCTAGGTTCAAGCAATTCTTCTGCTTCAGCCTCCTGAGTAACTGGGAGTACAGGCACACGCCACCACACCCAGCTAATTTTTGTATTTTTAGTACAGACAGGGTTTCACCATATTGGCCAAGCTGGTCTCGAACTCCTGACCTCATGATCTGCCCCCCTCGCCCTCCCAAAGTGCTGGGATTACAGACGTGAGCCACCATGCCCGGCCGTCATTTTCTTTTTTACACAGTAATCCTGAGTTCCTGATCTTGCAATTGAGGAATCATCATATTTGCACAGGTTGTACTTCATAGGCTCAGCAAGCATCTTTTCCCCATTGTGTCAATTTTCCCACAATTTCAGGTAACCATCCAGCATTCCAGTTACTTCACATGGCACACAATCATCAATCAAGCCATTATTAAAAGACGATCTCCTCACAAACCAAATCCAGCCTGGCTGGGCCGAGTTTCTATCTTTTTCCATCCGTATCACAGAACATTTAATGTGCCTGGTTGGATTTGCATTCTCGTCAGAATAAGATAAGAATAAATTCTAAGCTTTAAAAATATCCACAGTTTTAATTAAGGCAGAAATAGCTGCATAAATTCCAAACCAGAGCAGGCAAATGATTTTAAGTCCAGACTTGTAACTCTTAATTTGCCCCAATTTGTATTAATATGATTTGAAATAACTAAATCAGTAAAAAAGCAGCTTTAAAGAAAGAAGTCTCTTGCCTTAAAAATAAAATGTTACTCTTTTACACCCCAGAAACTCACATCCATGTGGGTGAAATTTGAAGCTGGAGGCAAGTTAGCAATGTTCCCAAATGGTAAAAGGAATTTATGCCTTAAAGTGACCAGAGAGCCACTGAAACAGAAGTCCACAGGTCAGTAGGGTGAGCATGACATAAATGATCAAATAAAAAGACAAAAGTAAAAAATAATATTGTCATCCACTCCTATGAAAAGAAAATTTACTTTCACTCTGTTATTTGGCCCCATGATCAGCCTGTCTACCTATCTAATATTTTCTTCTCCTTTTGGAAATAAGAGACAGGCTGATCACTAGGCACAGTAATTGAACAGATAATCTGAAGACTCCTTTCAAATCTTAGAGCCAATTATCCAATGGCCTTTCTATGGGAAGAAAACAGCAGAGGGAAAATATCCAACAGGAAATGAAATAACAAATGTGAATGTGGGTTGTAAATTGTGAAATTCTATGTAAGAAGTGGAGCATCCTTATTTAGAGGGAAAAAAAGTAGGTTAAGGGTATTTTAAGAAAGAACTTGATTATAGCAACAGAATTCTCCCATCTTTTATCCTGAAAATAGAGAAGAAACTTACTCTGGGATGAATCTATTCTTCCTCCAACAACAAATTTTTGCCAAAATATAGGTGCACTAATTCATTTGGAAGTTATATATTTAACTCACTGATTACATAATTCTTGGAGCTGGTGACAATTTCAAAATACATGTTCCTGGTACATGTAATAAACTGAACATAATGCTGAATAACAATAGTGCAATTTCCACAGGTAAAACCCCATTTTTCAAAGATATCATGATGAAATGTGCACAAAAGCAGTGATTTTTAAAAACTGACAAACAAATGGCTATATAAGCCTCACAATCACTGCACTGATTTGATTTACAAACTGCTATACAAGCAAGTTGGAAACATCTTTGGAACAGATGGGCCTTTTCATCAATGATCCTCCCTCAGTGATAAACCTGGGGTTAAAACATTAGTGCTACTAATTGTTTCCCCTTGTTTGACATTCTAACCTATTATAGACTGTAAATCATTCTTGCAGAAACTGAACCCTACAAGTTTCCTAGACCTCATCAATAAGAACATCATTAATTGGCTCATATTTTAGCAGCCTAAAAATGCTGGGCATATTCCTAAAGGAAATGCAAGTCGCCAGGGGTCCAATAAACAACACGAGGGGGTAGTATGGTTACAAAAACAGATTACTCACTTACAGAAGAAATGAGGAAAAAGTAAAGAAAAAAATGGGGAAAGGAAACCAAGAAAAGGCAAAGGAACAAAAAAATGATTGCAAAAGAAATGACAGCATTATATTCTCTCTTCTTGCTTCTTCCTTCAGAGTGAAATTTAGAAAACAACCAAATCAACATGATATCTTAAAAGTGAAATCTCACTTCATCTGATTTTTAATAGGCAGTCAAGATGGAATATATTACAGAATTATTCTGCAGAGACATATTACAGAATCATTTTGTAATCTTAATTATGCATTTGCTTTTAATATAATTTCAAAGTTATCTTACATATGACATCTAAAATATCTCTACTAAGATTCTAATTGAAGGAGAGGTGAGCAAAAGAACAGAAGGTATTTCCAGCTTCACAAGTTTGTAAAATAATGTCAGAGTTCCAATATTAGCAGCAATGCCTTAACTTTCTGAAATGAAAGTATTTGATGCCTTCACAAAAGAAAGCTACAAACTTTTTACAAATACCCCATACACAGTGGTGTACTGGTAAATGTTTCACACTCAGCTCTAATTTGTAGCATTGACTATTTCCATGGTGTAAATACTCCCACCCTGGCCAATTTGAAGCTACTAATGTGTGGTCACTTGGCTCACAAATTTCCTGAAAATTAAAATAGGCTCTCATATGCCAGTAAAAGCCTACTCCAACCCACCACTGCATGTGGAAAGCAATTATTTGGGATAGATGGCTTCTGGTTTCTCCAAAGATTCTCCAAAAGGGGAAACTGAGGTCTAAGAAATCTGAAGAATTTTGAAATACAATAAGACATATAATGAGGCTACAGCCTGGAACAGTGGCTCATACCTGTAATCCCAGCACTTTGGGAGGCAGTGGCGGGTGGATCAGGAGGTCAGGAGTTCAAGAGCAGCCTGGTCAAGCTGGTGAAACCCCGTCTCTACTAAAAATACAAAGATTAGCCAGGCATGGTGGTGGGTGCCTGTAATCCCAGCTACTCAGGAGGCTGAGGCAGAGAACTGCTTAAACCTGGGAGGTGGAGGTTGCAGTGAGCCAAGATTGTGCCACTATACTCCAGCCTGGGCGACAGAGTGAGACTCCATCTCAAAAAAAAAAAAAAAAAAAAAAAAAAAAAAAAAAAAATTAGCTGGGCATAGTGGTGCACGCCTGTAGTCCCAGCTACTCCTACTCGGGAGGCTGAGGCAGGAGAATCGCTTGAACCCAGGAGGCGGAGCTTGCAATGAGCCGAGATCGCGCCACTGCACTGCAGCCTGGGCGACAGAGCAAGACTCCGTCGAAACAAAGAAAGAGAGAGAGAGAGAGAGAGAGAGAGAGAGAAACAAAGAAAGAGAGAAACAAAGAAAGAAAGATGAAATTAGCATCTACCCTATTACTTTTCTTTTTGTTTCATTTCATGCTAGGATAATTAAAAGAAGCTTTTATTTTGTGGGGGCTTTTTTACCTTGTATTAATACAGAGCTGTTTTCCAAAGCACTGCATCATTATGAATTCAACTTAGGGGGAGTGGCGGTAAACGGGCCTAGGGAAAATTTTTTGACTGAATAAGTTATCCTAGCAGTTAGTGACTCACGAGAGTATATCACCCTTTGCCCTAAATATTAGCCATAATAAATCAATGAAGAAAATTTACTTTAACCTATTATATAGTTTTTCTAAAATATTTGTCAGCAATAATATCAGATATTCAAAATTCCTTCTGCTCTCTCTATAGTCCTATCCTACAAGACGACCTTCACAATAAAAAGGCAATATAATTTCCATTCCCATTCATATAAATTCATCATTTAAAATTCACAGAAATCAATAATTTAAAATTAGTATCACAAAACACTTTATTATTACCATTCAAGAAGAAGCTACCTATGAAAGCCTTCAGATTCAGAAAAACCTTTGACTTGTGGCCAGGCATGGTGGCTCACGCCTGTAATCCCAGCACTTCGGGAGGCCAAAGCAGGCGGATTACCTGAGGTCAGGAGTTCCACACCAGCCTGGCCAACATGGTGAAACCCTGTCTCTACTAAAAATACAAAAATTAGCTAGATGTGGTGGCGGGCGCCTGTAATTCCAGCTACTCGAGAGGCTGAGGCAGGAGAATCACTTGAACCCAGGAGGCAGAGGTTGCAGTGAGCCAAGATCATGCCACTGCACTCTATCCTGGGCAACAGTGCAAGACTCTGTCTCAAAAAAAAAAAAAAATACCTTTGACTTGTTTAAGAACATTGTTAAGTGAGCACAGAGAAGTTTTAATATACAAATCAGATAAGGCAGAGATTGTTTTAATGATTTAGTTTCATGATTTGAAATCTTTCTGTAGATATTAATCACCAAAAAGACCATAATTATTTTTTAAAGTGCTATAATAGTTATCGGCTACATCAAATGCTTATCAAAATGCCTTTGTGCATTTATTTACTGAAGAGGGTTTTTGGACCTTGAAGCATCTTTTAGAATTATTAGCTTCTAGTTATCTTAGATAACTCTCTTAGAAGATTCTGCTGTCTTTCACTAATATTCTTATCAAATAAGATAAATTGGAAAGATAAATTTGTCTAAGAAGTTAAGCACAAAACAGAGGTAAACGAAGTGACACTAGAGGCAATGGAAAGAAAATAGGAATGCACCTGGCTTGTGGCAGCAACTATGATTCGAGTGAATCAATTTAGCTGATTCTCTCATTAACATATTTTATTGTGCTTTGTATATCTATTTTGGAAAATAATTTCCATGAGAAGCTCATTTCATAGGTTGAGAAGAGAAGTTTAGGAGGCAGCATCAAGTTTCCAAAGGTCGAAAGTTCTCCAGGTTTTCCAAGATTGTTATGTGGGGAAGGATTTGGTTTGTTCTGCAAAACTCCAGACAAATCTACAATCAGTAGAAGTCATTAATTCCCACAGAAGCAGAAAGATATCTAAGAGACAAGCTGTGAGGCTGGACTAGATAACCTCTTATACATCCCCTGATTCTAGAGAAGCAGGCGCTGTATCCTGCTTGACAAACTACTGGTATTCAAGTTTCTAAAACTGTCCTATACAAATCATGGTTGTCAATAAATGTCAGTGACAATTTTGATAGTTCTCTGGAACAAAGAAAAAACTGTATGTCATCATAGTGAACTAAGACATGATTATAAAAATTAATGGAAAAACACTAGTCCATTTCCTCAGTCATTGCTCTTTATGCCCATGAATGAACAGCTCATCCTTTCACAGGTAAATAGACAATGAGTAAAAGTAATGTCATCAGAACCTGTGTGGGTGGAGAATGTCAAACAGTTCTAGCAGACACAGATAAATGAAGGAGAAAAACGTCAATTTACTAACCCACAGATAAAGAGGTAGTAGCATTAACTACCTAAAACAAAATCAACAACATAAAAACTTATTTGAACAATCTCTTCCCAGGAGACCTTTGGAACATTTTATTCTCTCAAAAGGAAAATAATTCAAAAATCAAATTAATTTGTCAAAACATCTTCAGGATGTTATTTTTTCAACATCATCATGAAAGACTTGCGGTATCGAACATGCACTGGTTTCGGAAGGAGTAGGCCACGCAATAGAATCTTCTGAAGGGGAATAAAGAAGCAAATGGAGCTCTCTGAATCATTCTGTATGCCTGAGCCTATGGAGAAATCCAGAAGCCATCTCTCCCAGATAATCATTCTCCATATGCAGTGGTGGGATGGAGTAGGCTTGTACTGGCATATGAGAGGCTTTTTTAATTTTCAGGAAATTTGTGAGCCAAGTTGGTAGCTTCAAATTGGCCAAGGTGGGAGTATTTACACCATGGAAATAGGCAATGCTACAAATCAGAGCTGATTGTAAAACATTTACCAGCACACCACTGTGTATGGGGTATTTGTAAAAAAAAAAATCTAGCTTTTGTGAAGGCATCAAATACTTGCATTTCAAAAAGTGAGGGCATTTCTGTAAATATTGAAACTCTGACATTATTTTTTATAAACTAGTGAAAGTGGAAATACCTTCTTTTCCTTTGCTCACCTCGCTTTCTTTAGTTAGGATCTTACCAGGAAAGCCAGATCTAGATGATGATGAGTCTCTTGTGGGAGGACTGGGCTGCTTTGGGTCTCCCTCCAGGAGATCATTCCACAAGAAGACGTTCATGAAGTATCTCCTTTTGTTCAAAGTTTGTAAAGAAAATTGAAGCTGGGTGTGGTGGCTCATGCCTGTAATCTCAGCACTTTGGGAAACCAAGGTGGGAGGATCACTTGAGCCTAGGAGTTTGAGACCAACCTGGGCAACATGGCAAAACCCTGTCTCTACAAAAAATTTAAAAATTAGCTGGGCATGGTGGTGCATGCCTGTGGTTCCAGCTACTCAGGAGCCTGAGGTGGGAGGATCACCTGAGCCTGGGAGGTTGGGACTGCAGTGAGCCATGATCATGCCACTGCACTCAGCCTGGGTGACAGAGTGAGACCCTGAAAAAGAAAGAAAGAAAGAGAGAGAAAGAAAGAAAGAGAGAGAGAAAGGAAGGAAGGAAGGAAGGAAGGAAAAAGAAAGAAAAAGAAGGAAAGAAAATGAGAAAGACAGAAAATAAGAAAATTGGCCAGGCATGGTGGCTCATGCCTTAATCCTAGCACTTTGGGAGGCCGAGGTGGGCGGATCACGAGGTCAGGAGTTCGAGACCAGCCTGACCAACATGGTGAAACCCCGTCTCTACTAAAATACAAAAAATTAGCCAGGTGTGGTGGCACATGCCTATAGTCCCAGCTACTCAGGAGGCTGAGGCGGGAGAATCACTTGAACCTGGGAGGTGGAGGTTGTGGTGAGCTGAGATTGCACCACTGCACTCCAGCCTGGGCAACAGAGTGAGACTCCATCTCAAAAAAAAAAAGAAAGAAAGAAAATTGTGCTGACTTATAGCGCTCTGGGTCAGAATCATTTGTGGAGCTTCTTAAACATACAGGTTTCTGAGCCCCATTCCCAAGGTCATCCTTCAGAAGGTTTGAGAAGGGGCCTGAGCAGCTGTATTCTGTACAGGGTCTAGAGGTGATTCTGATGCCAGGGCAGGATTGAGAAGGAATGATTTGGGAAGAAGGCACTGGGAAAATCTAGTAATTGGGAGGGATGCAATGATGCCTGCAGACTGGTGGGAATTTCAACAGCTGAGGGCCATGAAGGTACAGGCTGAGTTAGGGGATGGCTCTTAACAATTTGTGGGTCGTGGCCTTTTTTGAAAATTCAATTTAAACAAAACTATGAATGATCTTCCCCCACATTTGCAAAAAAAACCCAAAAAACAAATCACAAAAATGTACAAAGATTTTACAAATTTAAAGAACCTTATTCTAGACATTTATAAGTCAGAATCAGAAAACAGAAATAAGAGTCACAATAAATATCAGCATATGCCTATACACTGGTTTATTTTCTTTTTTTAATGGTATATCATAGTTGTACATAAACATATAATTATACATACATGTGATATTTTGATACATGTAAACGATATGCAATGATCGAATTTGGGTAACTAGGATATCCATCACCTCAAACATTTATCTTTTCTTTGTGCTGGAAACATTGCAATTCTTCTCTTCTAGCTATTTTGAAATGCACAATAAATTATTAAATATAATTTACCGACAGTAGTGTTGAATATTAGAACTTATTTCTTCTAGCTAACTGTGTCCATTAACTAACTTCTCCTCATTCTCACCTTCCCTTCCCAACCTCTAGTATCTATCATTCTGCCCTCTCCTTCTGTGAGATCCACTTTAGCTCTTGCACACATGTGACAACAAGCCATATTTGTCTCTCTGGGCCTACACAGGCTTGTTTTCTGATCCCAGACAAACAGGGCACTTTTATATGCCCTTCCTTACTGCAAGAGGACCAAAGTGGCATGTAGCAATATAGTATTGTTTTAAAAACCGAAAACAAAAACGGGGGTTGGGGGGGCGGTATGTGGCTTAGGGGAGAGACAAACTTGGGTTTGATTTCAGAACTAACATTGTATATTTAACCTTGAACAATAACCCCTAGCCTCGGTTTTCTTTTCTGTAAATTGTCTTCTTAAAACCTCTTCTGGGCCGAGCACAGTGGCTCACGCCTGTAATCCCAACACTTTGGGAGGCCGAGGCGGGTGGATCACAAGGTCAGGAGTTTGAGACCAGCCTGACCAACATGGTGAAACCCCGTCTGTACTAAAAATTCAAAAATTAGCCAGCCGTGGTGGCATGTGCCTGTAATCCTAGCTACTCAGGAGGCTGAGGCAGGAGAATCACTTGAACCTGGGAGGTGGAGGTTGCAGTGAACAGAGATCGTACCACTGCACTCCAGCCTGGGCAATGGAGCGAGACTCTGTCTCAAGTAAATAAATAAATAAATAAATAAATAAATAAATAAATAAAACCTCTTCTGTTGAGTTGTTGAGAGGATTACAGGTGAAATACACAGATGAGACATTTTGCACCATGCCCCACTAGTGGGTAGCTAATAAATGGAAATCATATCACCCATTGTTGTTACTCATACTGGTAATAATAATATAGATGATCTTCCCTGTTGGAGACTTAGAAACTTCCAACAGGAATATCAGGAGTCCCTGGGATCATTCAAAAAGCTACAGAACCCAAACAAGTTTGGAAAATTAAGCAATCCTTCCAGGAATATAGACAATAACATCGGCCTGATTCAGACCTATCCCATATGGCAGGGCTCCTCAAATTTGGATGTCATGTGAAGCAACGGAAGATCCTATTAAAATGCAGATTCCAATTCGGCAGATCTGGAGTGGGGCCTGAGAGCCTGTAGCTCTAATAAGCTCCCCTGGGATGCCATGCGGCTGGTCAGTGGACCATGCTATCCTGCAGGCCTAAGAATCACTCTTTGAGTGGAGAAAGGCCATTTGGAACCTCCAAAATCAAGAGTGGGGGAAAGAAAGAGATATCAAATGAGACTGACTTTTAAAATAATTAAAGACAACAACAACAACAAAAACTTGAGTGCTTTTTCTTACTCCAACCTACTTCAGTGCCCACGCATTCAAAGGCATACAGCATAATTTTCAAGGCTGCTATATGGCTTCAGCTCCAAGATTCATTATAAATGCTAAACTGTATGATCAAAAAGTATCTGCTATGTGTATTAAATCTGATGTTAGATACAGGAAGACGATGGAATATTATCAGACATGAAATAATCCTATGATACTCCAGAACTGTTCAGATGACAGGAAAGCGTATGCTTGTCCCAGTTTCAAATTCAATATTTAAATTTTAATTATATATTAAATAATTATGCATGGTTTTACATTTTTCATGTACTTGTGAATAAATTATGAGTAATCATGGATCTTATAGGATATGCACTATCATATTTTGTTTATGGTTCTCTCACTAAAGTACTTTCAAGATTTTTACTGATTGCAACCATTCTAATTTTACCTCCCACTCAATCTCATCCATCTTCTGCTACTCTTTTTTATTTATTTCTTCAGGGACTGAGACAGGACCTTGAGAGGATTTTTTCTTCCCAATGAAGAAGAGTAATAAAATGAAAGACAAAATCACATATAAGATCAAGTAGATAAACAGATACACAGTAGCCCCCCAAAATCTTGACATTTCTGATTTTGTAACAGTTTTTGTTTGTATTAGTATTTCACCTGTCCCTTCCCTTAGGAATTTTTTAATGTTTATTTAAATATTCTACAAACACTCCAAACTAAAAATAATATTAAGATGTTTTGCTAAATAAAACATAAAACAAAAAAAGAAGAAATAAAGACAGTTACTAAACACTAATGAATCACCTTTAATTTCATGTGTGTCCCAAGTAAACTTTATCTACTATCTCAAAATGTCAACTTAAATGTTACACTGAACTTCATTATTTTTGCTAATAAGTTCATGATTCTTTTAAAGCCATTTAAGATTCTCTATTCAGATGGTTTGAGATATCTTGTCAAAAGCATTATTAAAATATTTCTTTGTCACCGAAATAAACAGCCGTTTTCAAGTTTACTGATAAAAATCATCAAGTGTATCAAAAAAATCTATTTAAAATAATTTTCTAACTGCTTAACAACTCAGAAAAAGATAAATCAATGTGCCCCAAACCCAGAAAAAAAAAAGAATTTCTCTTCTGGGAAGATAATTAAATAACAAAAAATTACCAGAAAAATTTTACATGAAATTGCACGAAACCCAAACAAATAAACAAAAACCTAAACAGCTCTATCAACAGATAGATATATTCATCGCATATCTCAGCATCGAGGGTAGGAAATACTGTGGTTTTCTTTACGGGTCTGTTACTCTCTCTTCAACACTCACCAACCACACTTCTGCCCTCACACTCACCTCTCCTATCTACATATCGCTCATCTCCCCAACATCCAAGAGAGGAAAAGACACAGACAACAGAGCAACAAGGACAGTCATGAAAATTAACAGGAGTCACACAAAAAATTAGGCCTCTCCTAAAATAAACCGGGATTCAAGAAAGCAAATGATAATTCAACATTTTTGGTGTCACCCGTGAACATTATTGTGTCACAGACATGTCAGAATTCAAATGGTTATTAACCTCGACCTGATCCTATCCTTCTTTAAACTCATGGTATAAATGCAGGCATTAGCATTATGGCATTGGTAATCATAGGCTAATCACGCCAAAAGTAAACTGTCTTATTAGACCTAGAATCTGAGGATTGGTCTTGATAATCATAATAATGGCCTTCATGTACTTTGGGCTTACCCTGTGGTGGGGACTTTTCCAAGGGCTCTCTGTGTATTAATTCATTTAATACACACTCAAATACACACAGGTGCATGTGCATGTGTGCACACAAACACACACTAAGAAGTAGGAACTATTTTCATCTGCGTTTTACAGATGAGAAAACCTAGGGCACCAGGAGTTTAAATATCTTCCCCTATACCACAGAGCTTATTCACAGCAGTACTGGAACTCAGCAACCCATGATGTAGCACCACAACCAAAGAACATCACTACCCTCTGACTCTGTCTCCATAATCAAGTTTCAGGTGCTTACCTCTTCCATGCTGGCCTTCCCTGACTGTCCACATTCTAGCTTATGAATATGCAATAATTCACTGGATAGTGGACTGACGATCAAAAATGACACAGTAAGGCAGCCCATTGCTATGGGTGTGGTAGAGTGGAGTGGTCAGTTAGGACTGGTGACAATGCTCCCAATGATAAAAGAAGGGGTTTTTTTTGCTTTATTCTTTATTAGTTCTCCCCAGGACCAAAACCAGCAGTGGTTGTACATGTTAGGGACCTCCTTCTTATGGCTCCCATGCCCAGAGAGAAGTGGGGCATTTCCTGCTCCCCGTTAGGGCCCACACAGAAGATGATGCAGCCATGGTAGGAACCAGAAGAAAGAGCAAAGACTTTCTCAGCAGATGGGCTAGGGGCTGAATCCTGGCTCCACCACTTGACTGCCAATCTGAGCCTCAATTCCCCATAGGCAACTGAAGACATTGTTCTTGCATGTTCTTGTGAGAATTATAAATGATATATGTAAATTCCCGCTATACTTGGTCCATCATAACGGTCAATAAGTGGTAACCATTATTATAATTAATATGAAAAGTAATGTATTCTCCTGTGACAAATAAAATTATCTGAAGTTTTATTTTTGAAAAGTTCATAATCTCCTTTCCTCTCTCTACCCCTCTATAGGTCAACACATTTAGATCTTATTCTTTATAATAGTGGGTAACAATTCCTTTTATAAATACACAATAATTTTTACCTCTCTCCTATTGATGAACCTTCTAAAAAGGCAATAAACATCCTTGTGGATATGTATATATGTATATATACATGCACATATTTAATAAAATCAATGTACAGTCATAGGCCATATAATGACACTTTAGTCAATGATTAACCCCACATATGACTGCAATCCCATAAGATTATAATGGATCTGAAGATTTCCCATTGCCTAGGGCCTATGTTTTGATGTTCCTGACCCTGTGTAGGCCTAGGTTAATCTGTGTGTTTGTGTCCTTGTTTTTTTAAAAAAAGAATTTAAAAAGTAGAACAATACAAAAATTTTTAAAATACAAAAAGGCTTATAGAATAGGATATAAGAGAAAGAAAAGATTTTTGTACAGTTATAGAATGCTTCTGTGTTTTAAGCTGTGTGATTACAAAAGAGTCAAAAAATTTTACATTTATAATGTAAAAAAAGTTACTGTAAGCTAAGGTTAATTTGTTACTGAAAAAATAAAAATATTTCTTTTCTTTTCTTTTCTTTTCTTTTTTAAAGACAGAGTCTCCCTCTGTCGCCCAGGTTGGAGTGCAGTGGCGTGATCTCAGCTCACCTCAACCTCTGCCTCCTGGATTCAAGTGATTCTCCTGCCTCAGCCTCCCAAGTAGCTGGGATTACAGGCATGTGCCACCACGCCCGGCTAATTTTTGTATTTTTAGTAGAGATGGGGTTTCGCCATGTTGGCCAGGCTGGTCTTGAAATCCTGACCTCAGGTAATCTGCCCACCTTGGTCTCCCAAAGTGCTGGGATTACAGGCGTGAGCCACCACTCCTGGCCATAAAAATATTTCTTAATAAATTTTGTGTAACCAAAGTATCCAGTGTTAATAAGGTTTACAGTTTTAAATGGTCATGTCCTAGGCCGTCACATTCATTCAGCACTCACTGACTCACCCAGAGCAACTTTCAGTCCTACAGTTCCACTCATGGTAAGTGCCCTATACAGGTGTACCATTTTTAATCTTTCATACTGTATTTTTATTGTACATTTTCTATATTTAGATATACAAATGCTTACCAATGTATGACAGTGTTCAGTACAGTAATATGCCAGACAGGTTTGTAGCCTAGGAGCAATAGGCTATACCACATAACCTACATGTGTAGTAGGCTCTACCATATAGTCTGATGTTCATTCAATGACAAAATCATTTAACAACTAATTTCTCAAAACATATCTCCATTGTTAAGTTTTGCATAATTTGTTTATCAATACATACTTGTGCTTTCATTTCAGTAGGTAAGATTTCTAACAGCAGTGTTGTTGATTTGAGGAGAATATGAATTTTATATTTCAATAGCTTTTCCCAAAACAATTGTAGCAATTCACACCCCCCTTCGTAATGTGTGAAAGGGTTTGTTTACTCATTCTAAGGCCAGCAATAAAAATTTTTTTTTTCCAAACTATTAGAAAATAACTCTAGGCCAGGCGCACTGGCTCATGCCTGTAATCCCAGCACTTTGGGAGGCTGAGGCAGGTGGATCACTTGAGGTCAGGAGTCGTGATCACGCCACTGCACTCCAACCTGGGTGACAGAGCAAGACCCTGTCTCAAAACAAACAAAACAAAGCAAAACAAAAACTCTAATTTGTATTTCTTTTATTTAAAAAGTTAAACATTTTTCATACATTTATTGACCATCTGCATTTCATCCAATGTATCTTGCCAAATCTTATGCTTTGCCTGTTGTTTCTATGTTTCTTAATGCTTTATTAAGTCTCATTGTATAAGTACATTACACTTTTGTTTATAATGCAGTATTGGAAATATTTTCTCAGTCTAAACTTGTATTTCTTACTCTATGTTGTGCATTTTTCAACACAGAAATTTATAATTTTGTTAGTGAAAACCATCCAACTCTTTTCTTAAATGGCTTATGGATTTTTCCTGTTTTTAAAGAAAAACTAAATATAATCAAAATTTTTCTTCTATTATTTTATATTCTGATTTTGACATTTCAGTATTTATTCCACCTCACATGTATATTTTATATATACATGGTGTGAATTTGTGGTTTCATTTTATCTTATTCTAGCTAGGAGCCAATTACACCAACATCGTTTTCCCTCTGAATTTAAATTCTACCTTTATCATAAATTAGGTTTCCATCTATACTTTAATCTATTTCTGGACTTTATTCTATTAAAATAACTGCTTTTTTCCAGACTTCATATCAAGCTGTTTTGCTAAAAGAATCTTAGAACCATGTATTAATAGCCAGTAGGACCAGTGCTCCAATATAAGTCTCTTTTCTAAGATATTTTCTGGAATTCTAATACATTTATTATTTCAAATGAACCTGAAAATAATATTTTTGCTTAAAAAAATAAAATTCTGGTTGGAATTTTATTAAGTCAAATATTAATTTTGGAAGAACTGTTATTTTCATGATTTTACATCTTCTTGTGAATTTAATTTGTATTTATTCAAGTCCTGTCAATAAGTACATCTTTCTTCATGTGGGAGTTGCACCTTTTTTGTTAAACCTATTCCTGGGTATACAATTGTGAAAAGAACATTTTTCTACTTCTGTATCTAACTTGTTATTGCCATTATTTTTAAAAGCTGTTAACTTTCTTTGTCATTTCTTTCATTTTTTCAAATTCAAAGAAAATACCAAAACCAGCCAAAAGAAGGTAGGAGTAGAAATTTTAAAAGCTAAAAGCAACATTAGTATTTCAAAAACAATTTAAGATGCAGTATAAAGGATAAATAACACCAATAAAACAAAAAAAACCAATAAAGTAGAATAACTTCTGCTGTGCCTAAAACAAACAAACAAAAAAAAAAAACAAAAAAAGGGAAAATAAATTTACATATTTTTAGAAGAAAGAGAATAGCTCACACATGTACACCCAGCACTTTGGGAGTTTGAGGCGGGCAGATCACATGAGGTCATGAGTTCGAGACCAGCCCGGCCAACAGGGCAAAACCTCATCTCTATAAAAATACAAAAATTAGCCAAGTGTGGTGGTGCATGCCTGTAATCCTAGCTACCTGGGAGGCTGAGGCAGGAGAATGGCTTGAACCCAGGAGGCAGAGGTTGCAGTAAGCCAAGATCGTGCCACTGCACTCCAGCTTAGGTGACAGAGCAAGACTCCATCTCAAAAAAAATAAAAAAATAAAAATAAAAGAAGAAGAAAGAGAATGGAATAATACATATGGAAGAAGTTAAAATAATTTTTATTCTTATTAGTATTACAAAACAAAGTAACTAGAGAGAAAGCTATCCAACTTGCAATGACTAGGGATCTAGCCCTTCAGTTGCTCCAGCCATCCTGTAATTCACACGGTTTGTGCAACTGAAGATTGCCACAGCCCAAGATGAATCTCTCTAACCACCACAAGTTTCCCTCCCAGATAAAACTGGGGAAGACGCAATGAGGGTAGGGAGGAAGAATATGGCTGAGCTGGTAGGAACTTTGGAGACACTGCAGTTGACAAGCATATGAAGAACGGCAGAAGCTGGGGCAGCAATAGCTGCACACAGTCTCCCCACCTGGGGAGGCAGATCACCTCCAATGCTACAATGATCTACCTCTCATGGTGATATCTTTTTCTTTTCTTTTTTAATTTTTTTTTTTTTCAGTAGAGACGTGGTTTCATCATGTTGCCCAGGCTGGTCTGGAATGCCTGAGCTCAGGCAATTCGCCTGCCTTGGCCTCCCAAAGTGTTAGGATTACAAGCGTGAGCCACTGCGCCTGGTCAATGATATCTTTTTCTAATTAGTTTCAAACCCAAATGTGTTCCCAATTTAAGAAAATGCAGTACCCCTTCTAATGGTTAAAAACGCAAGCTTTGAAGTCAGACTGGTGAGATGTCTATCTGTGTTGCATCATTTACCAGCTGTTAAACTTTGGGCAAGGTTACTCCGTGCCTCAGTTTCCTCTACTATAATGTGGGACTAATAATAATACTGACTTTATAGGTGTTACAGGCTAAATCATGCACCCTCAAAATTCATATGTTGACGCCTGTCTTGGTCTGTTCAGGCTGTTACAACAAACACCATAAACTGCGTAACTTATAAATAAGAGAAATGAATTTCTCACAGTTCAGAATGCTAGGATGGCTAAGGTCAAGGCACTGGCAGAGACGGCATTTGCTAAAGGCCCCCTTTCTGGTTCGTAGATGGTACCTTCTGGCTGTGTCCTCATGTGATGGAAAAGGCAACTCTCTGGGGTCTCATTGTAAGGGCACTAATCCCATTCATAAGGATTCAGCCATCATGAACAAATCACCTCCCAAAGGCCCTTCCCCTCACGCCATCACATTGGCAATTAGGTTTTCAACAAATTACTTTTGGGAGAACACAAACATTCAGACCATAGCAAAGCCTTACCCCCCAGTACCTCAGCATGTGACTGTATTTGAAGATAAGGCCTTTACATAGGCAGTTAAGTTAAAATGAGGCTATTGGGATGCACCTAATCCAACCTGACTGGTGTCCTTATAAGAAGAGAAAATTGGACACAGAAAGAGACACTAGTGATGCAGATACACAGAAAGGGCCATGTGAGGACACAGTGAGGAGGCGGCCATCTGCAAGCCAAGGAGAGAGGCCTCAGGAGAAAACAAACCTGCCTGCCTTTGATCTCAGACTTCCAGTCTCCAGAACTGTGAAAAAATAAATGTTTGTGGTTAAAGCTACCCAGTCTGTGGTATTTTGTTATGGTAGCCTTAGCAAAGCAATACAATAGAATCACTGGGAAGATGAAATAATCTATTAAAGGACCTTAGAATAGCGGCTGGCATTTAATAAATGCTCCACAGAATTAGCAATTTGATATGATGTTGGAATAGGGAGATGAGAAGGAGAGGAGACAGAGAAGAAAGAGAAGAAAAAGGAGAAGCTACTCAGCAAATGCCATTTGCCCTCTGCTGGGCTGTGGCTTCTACAAAGGAGAAATCTCCAATGGCTACTGCCTGCCCCTTCGCGTGATTCCCAGGGAACCCTCAAAAATGATCCAAACCCCAAGAGATGCCCATGCTTTTGTAGTTAGGCCCTTTTAATGGGTCCTTGCTGGGTTCCCTCAACTATTCATTACACAAGTGTTTATTGAATGTCTACTATGTGCCAGACCCAGGGATTGCAGTGAAAAACAAGGTAGGCTTAGACCTTACTTTCATGAAATCTAAAGTCTCCTAGATCATGGGTTCTGAATTCTGGGACAGCTGCAGCACTGTAAATTTTCACTGTTCTTCCTCAAGGTAATATAGGGATTCTCATAGTGCTCTGACTTAATGGCACAGAATCAGAACTAAGAACGCATGAAAGGTTGGCTCAATTCCATTTTCACCAGAAAATAAAAGGATTGTTTTATATAAGGTCTGCCTGTTCCTACACCATTACTCTCCAGTAGAACTTTCTGCAGTGGTGGCAATTTTCTCTCTCTGTACTGTCCTGGGAAATAACATTTGAGCACTTGAAATGTGGCTAGTGCAACTGAGGAACTGGATTTTTATTTATTCTTAATTTTAATTAATTTAAATTTAAATAGCTATGTGTGGGTAGCATATTGAACAGCACACATCAACCTCTGATGTTTTGATGTTTATGGGGCCTTGTTATAATCTGGAAACTGAATTTAGCACTTTTGTATGAACTTCCTGTATGTTGAGTTTATTCCCATCTCAAGAAGATAAGTTTGAGGAATATCAGAAGGAAATATGGAAGTAGTACTGTGGATACACTAGCACGAGCTGCTGTATATTTTTGGTATAAAAACTCAATGTTTTGCTAGGCTGGGTACAGTGGTTCATGCCTGTAATCCCAACACTTTGAGAGGCTGAGGCAGGAGGATCACTTGAACCGAGGAGTTCAAGACTAGCCTGGGCAACATCGCAAGACTCTGTCCGTACAAAAGAATTACAAAATTAGCTGGGCAGGGTAGCATCCACCTGTAGTCCCAGCTACTCAGGAGGCCAAGGTGGGAGGATTGCTTGAGCCCAGAAGTTCAAGGCTGCAGTCAGCCATGATCACACTCCTGCACTCCAGCCTGGGTGACAGAGCTAGACCCTGTCTCGAAAAAAAAAAAAAAAAAACAAACTCACCGTCTTGCTGTAGGAAGAAACTTTAACTGGAAAAATTTGAAAAGGTTTTGACAAACCAGAAAAGTTATTTAAATAGCAAGAATTTACAAAAAGAATGCTACCTTTCATACAAAATATGAATGCATTCCTACTTCCTCTACCAGCCAAAAAGATAATCAGTCATGATTATAAGCATTTACAAAAGTCATTTTGACTATATCTGCATTCACAATCTAGAGTAGCAGCAATTGGGCTGGAGCAACAGTGGTCATTTTCATTTGGTCAAAATATGCATAAGTCCTCAACCATAATTCATGCCCTCTATCTTGCTTAGGATGAAAGTTGAACTCAACCTTTTGACTCAACTCAGAGCCAAAGGAAAATTTCTTAAAGATCTGTAAAAAGAAAACCCAAATAGGACATAACAAATAATTAGGAGTAATTGGAACCAGGATCTCATGGAAAATGCCCACCCTGAAAGTTATAATGACTGGTTCTAGAATGCTACTTGGAAAATAAGGTTAGCGAGTCTCTGAAGCTGGCTTGAGAGAGCCCCCAAAACCCCAGTACCACAGTGGTCTGCTCCAGAGACAGGCTGTGATGGAAATTCAAATGATGGCTCTACTCTGTAGCAAATGGAGTCACTGGGACGTACTATGTCACAGGAAAGCCAAGGTCCACCAAGTGCTACTAATCTGGCCTGTTAAGGAGTTCAGGATCTATAGGAGCCACTTCCTCAAATTGCTTCATTCTCCAGATACTCTGGGTTTCTTTATGCTATTTGAGCCATTGAAAACACTTTCACTATTCATCAGATTAACAATCAAATCAAGATTCTTGAGAGTGAATGGGGTCTCGACGATTAATTCTGCCAGGGAAACAGTCATAAATGGGGCCATCCTGAGCAAACCCAAACATGTGGTCACCCCCGGGAATACTGCTGTAAAGGTCCAGGTGTGCAGTCAGGATCTAACTCAGCACCTGCACGTCTCCGACTTTGCCTCCCTTTGGATGTGCCTTTGTACTGATGCATTTGCCACCCAGTGACATCTGCATTTCCATTGATGCAATAGGGTTTTTATACTTTCATTATTGAGATTAGATTGTCAGAGCTGAATTTTTAAGATTCATACCACACCGGCATTTGCTAATGCTGCACATGAAAGAAGGAGCACACCAGCCTCTCTGGCAACCAACAAGTTCCAGGTCTCGGAGGCAATTTTCAAGTGCTAATTAGTTAGTGTCTATCAAGGACTCAGAAGTCACTGAGGACAACCCCTCAAGGCAAATATTTCCAAATCGGTGACATAGGGGCAGAGGTGGTATTTTCTGACTCATTCCTTGGAATTCTCCCAGCAATGATGCTAATGTTTATATAGGGCTACAGGAACTCAATTGGGAAGGTACGAGGAAAAAATCCCACAAAGTGGATAAGACTTAAAGTACATAAATTATTATAGAAGTTTGCTCTTGTTTATTTCCATGGTGTGCATATGAATCATGAAATCAGTGGCATTTTTCCAAATCCTGCACACCAGACCATTCCAGAAACCATAGCTTGTGGTGGGGGGCGGGGGGGTTGTGACAGCAGCAGCAGCAGCTAAGGGGATTCTGAAACTTATCTTTGATTAATTTCTCTGCAAATGAACACTTTGGTACACTTCCATATTGCCAACATCTATATTACAAGGGGCTCAGTTCAAACTGATCTAACTTCTAGATAAGTAAAGAGCCAAAGTTATTTTCTATAATAATGAAGATGAACTTTAAAACCACCATTCTTCCTGCCTCCCACTGATTTATCCCTGGCAGAAGAACACTAGGAGTTTTTCTGGTTAAAGCCTTCACAGCAGGAGCGGCATGTTGGGAACCTAGAAAGGATACACAGAGAGTAAAAACAGAAAAACACACACACATGCACAATGTTTATAGCAGGAAAAACTGAAGAAGGCAAGAAAGGCTGATATGGATATCTAATGCAAAGCTATGTAACAATATAATTGCACTATGCAAATGATGATCTTTGAGCTAAGGTATTAAAAGCTAAACAAAAAATTATAGAAAACAGAGAAATAAACTTCATAAACAAGGGAATTTCATTTTGTTCATTTAATGGGCTCAAGAGCTGATCTGGGGAGTGCTTTAGCCCTCTCATCATGCTATCGGTTCCTTGATTGCCTGAACATGATTTTATCCAGAACGTTGACATTTGCTCTATTTGTTGTAAACTGCTCCCCTCTTCCAATCAGACTGCTGCCCCTATCTTTTATATATAGAAATGTCTAGCAGCAACTGTAAATATATATTTTCTCATTAGTATCAATATCCTTCTTTGATTAGAAGTCTTTCTGGATTTTTTGTAAGAGGAAGAAATGTAACATGAACCTCCTGTCACACTGAGAACTGAGATATAAGTTTGAAAGTAAAGTAAATCTTCAAAGTGACATGAGTCACATTAAAAAAAAAAAAAAAAAGCTTCAGCCGAATTCTGCCACAACACATTGTTCCTTTTATGTGGAGAAATTGGCAATAGAGAACACAGATGGCTCTTCCATGAATAATTTATTTCTAACAATTTAACTAGGAAATGAATTTCTGTTGACTTATAAATCAGAATGACCAACAATAAAGACACAGTCTACTCTCCTTTCACAGTTAATTCTATTCCCCCTCCCCACCATCTTCTTCTACCTTATCCATTTCTCTTTCACGTGATCTTTTTGCTGCCTTACTAAATTTTAAAGTTGGCTCAACCCAAGGCCACCTTTTGGGAATTATTAGACAACTGCTTTTTACGTTGTTATTCTTGTTTTGCTATTGTTCTTGTTAACATTGGTTTGGTTGGTTGGTTGGTCGGTTTTTCAAACATGATGCTAGATTATTTATCCAAAAGCATCTTCAATGAACAAGGCAAATGAAGTGTTTCTCATTATTCCCTTTTTTCTAAGTCAGAATTATGAGACAGAATCTCTGAAGGTTTAAGCTTCTTCCTGACTGAAAATCAGACACCTTTGGAAACACTTACTCTTTTAAAACACCAGAACAGATATGAAGCTTTGCACCAAATCTGCATTTCTACTGGCCTGCCCAATATTAAAGGGGCCAGCCTTAGAACTAGAGGTGAACTATGCATCTCTACCTCTGATTTTTGCCATCCGTGCACATCCTTTGCGCAAGCACTCTTGAAACTCTACTACAAACTCTACAGTCCATGAGTGCCAAGAAATCCAAAATCAGTCCATATAAAGTATTGCCCCAGTCAAAGAAGCTGGCATTAGCCTTTACAATCCTTACTACCCACTAGCTTGGAAGTCACAATGAACTCTTCCACTGCATTAGATCTGTTTCATCTTTTTAAAACCATGTTAATTTTAGTGACTTTGTAACACTCATCGTGTTTGAAATGACCCATTCAAATTATCCATTTGTCTTTCCCACTAAACTGTAGGACCCAGGAGCAGGGGTTATGATCGCTTTGTTCATAGTTAGAATCTCAGCACAGTGACAATCATATAGAAGATTCGCAATGAATACATGTTGATAAAATACACCAATGGAGGGGGAAATTGTGCCTCAAATAAAGAAGGATAGATGACCAATTGTTTCCCCTACTCTTTCCTCAAAGGCTTTTTTGTACTACCAAATATACCTGTCACTTTCTCTAGACCAAAATGGCCTTCCTAACCTGAGGACTCATATCCAGGAAAGCCCCGTGCTGCAAAACAACTCCCTCACATAACTCCATTTATCAAACTTCGCCAATATTGCTCATACGCATTCCCTTCTGAACATTCTCCCATCCACTACCCTCATCATCTCCCACTGGGTCTGTTAAAATAGTCTCCTAAACTGTCTGTTCTTCCACCTCCAGAACTGATCTTGCCTCCTCCACACAATCGCCAGAGTGATTTTTCTAAAATATTCATCCACAGATATCCTTCCCCTAAGTAAGCGCCTTCAAGATCTCCTTAATTCTCACAGGATAAAGTCTAAATTCATTCATATCTGAACTTAATCTAAACACTAGGCAACTTACGTTGAGTGCCAACATCTAGTCTCTTCCACCCCTCCAGACACTTTCTGATTCACACCTCATCCTGAAGCAACGTTAAATTATCAGCAGCTCGTCACACACCATGCTCTGTCTCCTCTCCATATGTGCGTTCATTCTGTTCCTTCTGCCTAGATGCCTCCCCTTCTACATCCAGAAACTCTTACTCATACTTCAAGATTCAGCTCAGATGTTAGCTCCTCTAGAACACCTTCCCTGAATTCTCTCCACACCCCACGCTCTACTCCCAGATTGCTCCCAGATTGGCTGACTGTCTTTCCTCCCATCATACCCAATGCATGAGGATATCATAGCAAATATTATATTGTCCTGAATTTGCATATTTATATGTCCTCATTTCATTATATCTAATTGAGGTCATTAGATATAATGATCTCAAGAGCCACAACTGTGCCTTCCCTCTTCATCTTTATATCTTCAGGATCTGGCAGACTGCCTGAGCTGCTGTTTAATAAGTGTTTGACCCAAAGGGTTTCACTTTAATCCCCTTTCAACTTCCATTCCCTTTGACAACAAGAAACTCAGTTGCAGATACAGGATCTGGGACAATGACAGAACAGAGCTGATTTAATACAGGATGCAGGCTCTGAAAAAATATGCTGAAAATATTACTTAAATGGTGTCCAGAGGGGACATGTGAAGCTTTTGCTGGACCAGAATTAATTTCTCCTGCGTTGAGGCACGGCATCATGATTTTCTTCCTCTCACTATCAGTCCATCTGACCCAGGGCTTAGAATCACTATTCTTCATTTCTGACCTCAGCAACTGTTTCAGATATGAGCATGTGACCCCAGCCAGACCAATAACACTCAATTAAGGACTTTTGTAGGAATTTATTCTTCTGAGAGAGGGACCTGTCTGAGAAAGGAGACAACATAGAGAACAGCAGTCCTCATGACCAGTTCCCCAGGATCTCACTTTCACACTTCCCTATGAAGAAGGATATATAAGCACCTAGACTTCACTGGGTAATCCTCCAAGTCCCCTGTGCTTATGCGCATTAAATAAATTTTGCATGCCTTTTTTTCTTAGTAATCTGCCTTTTGTTCAGTGGTTTTCGGTAAACCTTTAGAGGGCAAAGTAGAAGCTTTTCCTCTTCAACTCTACAAAAGCTTTTTCCTTAAAGAAAAGATTTATTTTAAAACTATTTTTCCTCAGTTAGGCACATTGGCACATGCCTGCAGTCTCAGCTACACAGGAGGCTGGGGCAGGAGGATCACTTGAGCCCAGGAGTTTAAGACAAACCTGGGCAATATAGCAAGAGCCCATCTCTAAATAAATAAATAAGATTTTTCTGTCTAAGATGATCCAGAAATGATTCTTCCAAAAAGTTTTTGGAATAATCTAGATCATGGTTCAGCAAACTGCAGTGTATGGGCTGGCCACCTGTTTTTTGTAAATAAAGTTTTATTGGAACACAGCCATACAATAGTATGAGTTTTTAATATTTTTTCTAGTTGTAAAGATCAGGAAACAATCATAACTTTCTCCATTGATTACATAGATCATTCTGTATGGTTTCTATGCAATGCACATTTTTACTATCCCACACTGTCATGCCTATATATTTAGGTACCATCAGAATAAACGCAGCATCTAAAGCCATGAGATTATATGAGATCACCTAGAAAAATGTTTTTCCAACTGCAAGTCATGACTCACTAAGTGGGTAGTAAAATCAATTTAGTGGGTGTAAAGAGGATTTTTTAATGATATAGAAAAGAGAACTTGGATTCTGTGCACACGTGTGTGTGTGTGTGTGTGTGTGTGTGTGTGTGTGTGCTGGGAAATGCTGCAAAATATATTTTTTATATGTAGGGATCAAAATAAGTTTGAAAGTCATAAACCTAATAAATGTATGCAAAGAAGAGAGGAAGGTCAAGAACAGAGTGCTAGGGTTTCTAAATATTTGAGTTTGGGAAGTTGAGGAGAAACTATCAAAGATGGCAAAGAAGAATCAGCCCAGAGGTAGGAAGAGAACCAAGAAACCAAGCCCTGGCAACCAGGTTAAAAAGTGTTCTATGAAGGAAAGCATGATCCGTAGGGTCAACTGTGTGTCCAATTACTACTGTATTTAGCCAGAAGGTGGCCACTGGTGATCTAAACAGTGATGAAGATTATAGTCTTTAATGGAGTGACAGGGTAAAGCCTTCTTGGAACTGATTCACAACAGGAAGTGAAGAATCAAAGATTTTGCTATAAAATGGCATGGATTGATATTTAAAATGTACAAGAAACATAAAGTAAATAAATGTCAGCACACGTATTATTATATACGATAAACAAAACATGTTCAAATTTATGTGTAATGTTATTTTTTACTTCCCTTCTACATCTTTTATGGAATCACAGAACTACAAAAGCACATAAGAGGTCATAGTCCTCATATCCTGGCTAAGAATTATACTAACTTATTACACAGAAAAAATTCTATTTTACTTTCCAAAACTTTCAGGAATTAATATTTTACATCATATTTATAATTATTTTCCTATGATATAATAACCCATAACATGTTCCACTAATAAATTAGTTACATATCTTCTCTTATAAACACAAACTCAAGCTTTCATCTCTTCTTCTTTTGCTTCTCTGAATTCTTTTCCAAAGTCAGTTTTTCTTTTTCTGTAGCCTGAAAGGCATTAGCATTTCAACTTTCTCAGAAAGCCATTATATGCAAAGTCATGGTCCTTTTTCATTTCATTGAGGCTGTATAACTTATTTGAGACTCTTGCCTTTCCATCTTTTTTCCTATAACTTTGGCAAACTAGCTTCAAAGATGTTATCTTAGTCCATTTGTGTTGCTATAAAGGAATACTCGAGGCTGGGTAATTCATAAAGACAAGAGGTTTATTCAGCTCATGGTTTTGCAGGCTGTACAAGAAGCATGCCACCAACATCTGCTTCTGGTGAGGGCTTCAGGCTGCTTCCAGTCATGGCAGAAGGTGAGGGGAGCCAGCATGTGCAAAGATCATATGGTGAGAGAGAAAGCCAGAGCAAAAGAAGGGAGGTGCCAGGCTTTTTTTTAACAACAGGTTTTGAGGGGACTAAGAGCAAAACTCACTCATTACAGTAAGGATGGCAATAAGACATTCACCAGGGATCTGCCCCCATGACATAAATACCTCCCATTAGGCCCCATCTCCAACACTGAGGGTCAAATTTCAACATGAGATTTGGAGGGGTCAAACAAACCAAGCTATGGCAGATGTTGTGTTATCACGCACTCAACTACCAGGTATTGTGGTAGCTCCTCTTCCTGCATATACCCTTCACACTGGCAGCTTCCCTCTTTCTTACTTCCAGAACCTCATATCCATCAAAAGCTTATTAAATACAGTGTTCAATGTGGCAGGTGCCGTATTAGTGCTCATCGTTCCACCGAGTTCTTTAGGTGCTGAAAGTAAGATGCCAAAAGAAAAAGAGTATATAATATTTAGTATTACATTAAGGCACATGAAATGATCTTTTCTGTAGGTCAAGAGTAGTCAGATATAGGTAGTTTCATGTGGTTCAACCTAAAAGCTTTTCTTGCAAAATCTGTGTGCTCTCTATAGCTGATAGGTGAACACTATAACATCTCTATTTCACCTTGGCTTGCCAACTTGGACCCATTTCTCCAATATCAATGTTCACATTATAGATGAAAATTATAGATTTAAATGTATTTCTTTAGCAAATATTTGCTAAGTGCCCACTATACAAAGCACTAGACAAAATGTTGAGAATTCGGAGTTGAAAACTCCCACATGTTCCCTGACCCTGGGAGTTGACAGTTTAGCAAGGAGCTAAATGCTAGACAGTCACACAAATATTTTTATTTAATTTTAAAAATTTGAGATAAATGAAAAAAAAAGTATGGATCTAGTAGAAAAAACCTAAATCAGTCTGGAAAGACAAGGAAGGTTTCCCTGAGAAGGTAACATTTAAGCTAAAGACAGAAGGTTGAGCAGGGGTTAGGAAAGTCAAGATTTCCAGGGAACCGTAAAACAGCTCGTGCAAAGGTCCTAGCTCAGAAAGGAGCTTTCAAGGATCTGAACGAAAGAAAGCCAAAGAACAGGTACAAAATGAGCAAGAAGGAAGGGGCTCAAAATAAGCAAGGTTAAGAAGCAAGACATTGTGAATGCATGTCCTTGAGCAGCAGCAAGTCAATTAAATAACATTAGGCAGGGGCCTGACAGGATATCCTTTGCATTTAAGAAGGATCCCTAGCTTCAGTGTAGAACAAGGACTCTCAGCAAACAGTGATGAGAACACCAAATCCTGCTGCGGTCTGTTGTGTAAATAAGGTTTTACTTGCATGCTGCCACGCCTGTTTCTTTATGCACTGGCTATGGCTGCTTTCTCCTATAAATGGCAGCATTGAGTAGTTGACACAGACAGGGACCGTATGGCCGGCAGAGCTGAAAATATTTATTTTCTGGCCCTTTGTAGAAAAAGTTTGCCCACACCTGGTGTGGAGAATGAATTGGAGGGGCTGAGAGGATAATAAGGAAAATAAGTCAGAGGATATTGTGGGAGTCTGTTCAGTAATCACTGTAGGAGGCCATTATTTTGGACTAAGTTCCTGCCTTGAGCTCCGAGAGACCAGGCTAAAAATAAAAATGGAGTCACTTGTTCTGAGTTCCATGTCACCAAACTAAAACTAAGTCATCTGACCTTCCGAGAAATCAGGAGAGAGATAAAAGCCAATTTTCCAAACAGGCCAGTAAGTATGAAAATGAAGTTCCTCAGTTTTAGTCCTTAACCAATCCATTACCTTTCTATTCCTCTGTCTCCCTGTCTCTGCCTAACAAGGAAAGTAACTTTGAAATAACCAATCCACTTTTGTTCTTTCTTCAGCCCTTTTTCTGTCTCTAGAGCCAACCTCCTCTGCTAGAGTCATTGAAACACTTATTCTATTTTATGGGATGAAGTGTCACCTGATTCTAGAATTGCAATAAAGCCAATGGAGAGCTTTAAACTAAATTTGTTGTAATTTTGTCTTTGGACAAATCCAGGCAAAAGAGGCTGTTGGCTTGGACTAGGTTGGTGGTGGAGGTCGTGGAAAGCAGTGAACAGATTCGAGAACAACGAAGACGTGGAATTGACAGTGCTTGGTGAGGGCTGGAGGAAGGGATAAGGAGGCACCTGGAATAACTCCCAGGTCTCTGGTAGGAGCAGCTGGGGGCGGGTTGCGCTGTTTAGGCCACATGGAAACAAAGATGAACAGAGAGAGTGGGGGCAGATCAGGAATGGGCCCTGAACTTTGAGATGAATATGAATAATCCGTCTGAAACATATAAATTACTGGGGGAAAAGGAGGATACTCACATTCTTACGCTACTCTCTGAAATTGTTGTGACTATTGAAAAGTTTTATTAAAAATTATTTAATTCACCAGGCATGGTGGCTCATGTCTATAATCCCAGCACTTTGGGAGGCCAAGGCAGGAGAATTGCTTGAGCCCAGGAGTTCAAAACCAGCCTGGGCAATAGTGAAATGCCATCTCTACAAAAAAATTTAAAAACTTAGCCAGGCATGGTGGCACACACCTGTAGTCCCAGCTAATGGGGAGGCTGAGGTGGGAGGATTATTTGAGCCTGGGAGGTGGAGGCTACGGTGAGCTGAGATTGTGCCACTGCACTCCAGCCTGGGCAACAGAGCAAGACCCTGTCTCACACACACACACAAAAAAAAATGATTTAAAAATCCTGCAATTCTCTTCAGCTCTTTGTGCAGTGTCTTCTTGCCTAGCACATCCGTCATCAGTGCCCAGCACAATGACAAGAATGTAGCTATGCTCACAAAACATGGTATGAAGAGAGACAAGGGCGAATAGGTCTTGCTTCACCAATCAGCTTTTCATTTTCTGAGTACTTGAAATATGTTTTGGGAGTGTCTTTGTCTTCCCCGACCTTCTTTTTCTCTGGCATCATACTGATAGTCTTAATATTGCTTGTCTTACATGGATTGTTTCATTTGGTGGTGGGTTTTTTTTTTTTTAATTGGGGTGTAGGGTGGGGTAAGAGGAAAAGAAAGAGATGTTTTTGTTTTCCCATCTACTACACTCATCTCTCTTGTCTTGTTACCTATGTTCTCTATTAACACACATAGGAATGTCTGCTTTATTCTGTAAAGCCTTTAATATTTTTCCTTCCCTTCAGATCTTTTCTCATACGTTTAGCTATTTTTATTACTCTGTGGCTCCTTATCACACTTTACCATATTTTACTGTCTTCATACTTCAACAAAAATCAAATCAGCTTTCAGATATCTCTGCCAAAAAGTTCCAAAAGTTCTTCAGTACTTAATTTCAATTACCATGATTATGTAATATATACAGAAAAAAACAGAATCTGTCCACTGGGGATGTTCCAAACTCATCAGGAAGCAGCAAGTTGTGGTGGAAAATGCCTGGTCTTTTTCAGAAAATCTCCCCCTATTATTAACTATGTGTCCTTACTTAAGGGAACTATTCACACCTGCTTCCTAGAGAGCTATATAAAGTGAGAGTCTATATGGAAACTACCTGGCCTAGTGCCCTAAACATGGTTTGTGCCCTAAACATAATTTCTGCCCTCTCTCCCTTTCTCCTTTCCTCTCATGTACAAAAGGACGTCAGTTCTGCCGGTCCTTTCGCCTTTTTTGCAAGATCAATTTTGTAGTACTAACACACCTAACCTATAGCTGGAGTGGGAGAAAGCGATGTAAAAACAAATGCCAGGCTAACCCAGGTGGCATCACGTACATGTGGACAGTGGAAAACGGAGGTATCACATTAAGACAGGAAGCCTTACCAGCACAGGCAGTGATAGGTGTGAAGGTAACTCAAACCACACAGCTCCTGAAACTTAGTAAAATGCAGCTTATAGGTCAGTATCAGGAGATCTACGATAAGAAAGGCAAAAGGCAGAGGACACATTGGAAAGTCCCTAGGAATGGGGCTCAGGCTGCTGAAGAACTGTCTCAGGTATGATCAAAGTCTCCATCCAGGTGAGACGAGTTTATTGGAAAAGACAAGAGCAGAAATCTGGTCATAAGCAACCACCGAGGTCAGAGCTTCTCCTGGAAAGGTAAGGTCAGTAATACTGAGGTGGTGGCAGAGGCCTTGTCCAGAGTCCCATTCCACCATTCATTTCCTCTGGACTGTGCCAGCATTCTTCAACCTTGGTGTCTAAATCCAAACATTTAACTTAAATCATTTTCTCATTTTTTTTCTTTTCCTGACATACAGCTTTGTCACCCTAAATTTCACTCTCTTTTAGTAGGTCTGAAATGTATAACCTTAAATAATTTTCTTTTTGCATTTCTTTTATGAGGCATATATTAAGTATAATAAAAATTACTTTCATATTGATGTATATTTTTTCAAATTCCACCATGAAGTGCAAACTATATGTTACCACCGCACAGTTTTAACAATCAATTATATTATAAATTTTTGAAAGTCCTTATTATCTTCTTTTTGGGATTCATGTCAGATATGGTAAAACTCAAATTTTAATTAATAAAACTTTTCATCTATTACCTTCAAAATGTCAGTGAAATGGGATCTTGCAGAATATATGTATAAACATCATTCTGAAATCCCACACAAGCACTTACATTTGGAAACTCAACTCAAAAAATTTTATGTTATTTTGTCATATGTTGTTTTGCACTACTTTGAAAATTTT
Organism: Pan troglodytes; assembly: GCF_028858775.2. Lineage (NCBI taxonomy): Eukaryota > Metazoa > Chordata > Mammalia > Primates > Hominidae > Pan > Pan troglodytes. The sequence continues at coordinate 167,072,476 of NC_072401.2, read as the reverse complement.
TTGTGCAAATTTCCCAAAGTGACATTTTTCTCAGAGAACAAGAAGGTCCTGTAGTACATATGACTAAGATTACTTCTTCCAAAAATTGAGTCAACATATGCAATCAATTTGGCCACATATGGTTACTTACAAGCAATATTTTTAAAAAAATGAAAACTACCTCTAGGCTGTATGATTTCTGCAGCTACTAAAAACTGATTTTCAAAAAGACTACAATCAATTAGTTTTAAAGAGCACAATAATAATAAGGGCATTATTTTTATTTTTATTTTTTGATATTTCCATTCAGCTTTCAAATAATCAGAAATTCTCTAGGTACATGAAAATTACCTGCAGAATTTCTCCCAACATGATTAGGGCTGGTCTCATGCCAAATGAGGTTATGATTTCCTTAGGGATTAGGTATTAAGAATAAGATGTTTCTTACCTGTTAGTCATCTATACAGCATTTTTAAAAACCCAAAAAGCACAAGCACAGCATAAACAACGACATAATTTCTTATAATCAGTCTTGGTTGCTTATTATTGTTTTTACATTATGTATATGTGTATTTCATCTTTCCTATAAACTTGAAGTGTTTGTAACATGACAGAAGCTTAGTAACTTTTTTTTTTTTTTAACAGGGTCTCACTCTGTCACCCAAGCTGGAGTGCAGAGACACGATCTCGATTCATTGCATCCTCCACTTCCTGGGCTCAAGCAATTCTCCCACTTCAGCCTCTGGAGTCGCTGGGACTACAGGTGCCCACCACCATGCCTGCCCAATTCTTGTATTTTTGTAGAGACAGGGTTTCGCCATGTTGCCCAGGCTGGTCTCAAACTCCTGGGCTCAAGCAATCTACTCGTGTTGGCTTCCCAAAGTGCTGGGATTACAGGTGTGAGCCACCACACCCAGCAATAATTTTTAAAGTATGTTTAAAAAAGCAAAGAATTTTTCCAATAAGTGGGAATGTTTTTGTATAAACTTGGATTTCCAAAATTATTAAAAATAGGAGACACAGAAAATTGTTAACCTAATTGCCCCCAAAGAATCATAACTCCGAGTCCACATGGCCTGGCTGACAACTAGTACCAACAGTCGGACGTAAGTGAAGCTCCTGCTTGAACCAGGCAGCTTCTAAGTGAATTCAGAAAAGACTTGCCGAAGAACTTTCCAGCTGAGCCCAACCCAAATTGCTGACCAATAGAGTTATGAAAAAAATCAAATGATGATTGTTATTAAGCCACTGAGTTGCAGGGGTGGTTAAATATGTGGCAATAGATAAGTAACACAGGAGAGGAGAGTGACAGAATTGATTAACAGAAAGAGTAAAGGTTAGTGTGGTAGGCTGAAAAAATGGCCTCTCAACAGATATCCATGCCCTAATCCCTGAAACCTGTGAATGTTACCTTATATGGCAGAAACAATAGAATCTTTGCAGATGTGATTAAATGAATGATCTTGCAATAGGGAAGTTATTCTGGATTACCTGGGTGAGCTCTAAATGCAATCACACCTATCCTTGTAAGAGGGAGATTACAAGCACAGAAAAAGAGAATACAATGTGTCCACAAAGGCAGAAATTGGAGTGATGTCGCCACAAGTCAAGGAATGCTGGCACCCACCAGGAGCTGGAAAAGGAAAGGAAGGAATTCTCCCTTAGAGATTATGATGGAACAGCAGCCCTGACAACTCCTTTATTTCAGTCCAGTGATACTAATTTCAAACTTCCGGTCTCTAGAATTGCAAAGGATAAATTTCCGTTGTTTTAAACAACCAAATTTGTGGTAATTTGTTACAGAATCCACAGGAAACTAATACCATGGGTAATACATGTATATGGGAGACCAAGTTGTCTTTATGCTGTGATGTCAAAGGGAAAATTATCTCCCATTACAGATAAGTCTTTTTTCTTTGAGCAACAATTCAATTCTTTGGTTGCTTCTATATTGGAGTACTTAAACCTTGACAAGGAGTTTAAGAAAATACAGGACAGCCGGGCACAGTGGCTCATGCCTATAATCCCAACACTTTGGGATGCTGAGGATTGCTTGAGCCTAGGAGTTTGAGATGAGTCAACAAAGTGAGACCCCTACAAAAAATGAAAAAAGTTTAAAAATTAACATTTAAAAAATTAAAATTAGTCAGGCATAGCAGCATGTGCCTATATAGTCCCAGCTACTCAGGAGGCTAAGGCAGGAGGATGTCTTGAGCCTAGGAGTTTGAGGCTGCAGTGAGCTATGCTCTCACAACTCCACTCCAGACTGGGTGACAGAGCAAAAGCTTGTCTATAAAAAAGAAATAAAAGAAGAAAGAAAGAGAGAGAGAGAGATGAAAATACAGCATAAAAATGCATAATCTGAAATAGAACTTAAAGATAGTGTCCATTTCACTCATAAGTAATAAACAACATTATTTATACATTACAGAATGCAATACAAATTCACATTTTTTTCAAGAAGAAAATTACATCTAAATTAAATATCAAATGTGCAATGTATGGGTGCTTTGGACTACAGCCTGAGATTCACAGAGATTCTAAATCACCCTTCCCTATTGCTAGAGGAGATCCAATGGAAAATATTGAGAAGTATTATATCCACTTTTGTTTTGTGTGAGTGATACAATGGAATACTTCCGTCAGAGCCTTGGGGGATAAACCATCATAGATAGGGAGTTCTGTACTTGCTATGGAAGACAATCTCCTTTAGAGGATCTAATATTCAGGAAAAAAATGCAAAATACGTGTAGGTTCTTACTCAATGCCCATATTAATTTTCTTTTTAATTCAGGAATTATACCCTATAAAGTGATTTAATAAATTATGCCATGTCCATAAAATGGAATATTATACAACCATTGATATTACCTACAAATACCTATAGAAAATGGTTGAGAAAATGTTTATAGAAAATGGTTCAGGGAATGTTTATGACAAAATGTTTAAAAAAGGTTGGACAAAACTATAATTTATACAAAGACATATGCACAGGAAAAAAAACAAAAAGGTAATTGCCAAAGTGAGAGAAGAGAAAGGAAGAAACTGATCAGGCAGCCAGTTAGGATGGGTTCTCAGTTGAATTCTTTCAATCAAAAGAACAGCCTGAGAAATCAAGCTGCAGGCACAGATAATTTTGCACAGGGGGGCTTGCCTAAGACATGCCTGCAGCCACACATATAAGAAAGGCTACACAGCTGACTTCCCAGATATGCCCACAACGGAAAATTCCGTCCTCTAACACATGCACAGTAAAGGGAACAAAGCAATATGGAGTAACTCAAGCTAAGGGCCTGCATGTGCACTAGGATGATGGGGTGGAGCTACCAGAAATTTGCACCTTATGCAAATGAGACTCCCAGCCCTCACTGGTTTCCTGTAAAAGCCTTTGCATTCAACTGTAAAAACAGCAACTCTCTTTCAGGCCCGCTCTCTGCCTCGAAGAGCTTTCTTCTTTCACTTACTAAACTTTTGCTCCAACCTCACCCTTTGTGTCCATGCTCCTTAATTTTCTTGGTTGTGAGACAAAAAACTCTGGCTGATACCTCACGAGAGACTGCTACATTGTAGTGTATTGGTGAGACTGTAACAAAGGGTTAACTGTGTAAAATTATTTGTACTTTTCTGAATTTTCTCAAACCGGTGAGTGTGCATGTGTATTTCTTTAATAAATCCAGAAATAGCCTACTTCAAACAGACAAAAAAGACATTTGCCTTTTCCTACTTCTAAAAGAATTGGAGGCAGCCTACACAATTTTACATTACATAAAATAGGCCACTGAAACTGAAAGTAAAGTCAATGCCAAAGGAGGTGCAAAATGAACTTTAATGTGCATATGAATCACCTGGGGACCTTGTTAACAGCAGAGTCTGATGTGATACTGCTCCTGGCAAACAAGTGGGGCACCACACTTTAAGTATTAAATAGCAAGGAAAGAAACAAGAAGTAGATGTCACACAGCAACTGAGATGACTTAATCACCATAGCTGGAGGCTGGACTTAACATTTTTCCTGTTTAAACAGAATAAATCATTATATATAACAAAGGCTAACCTTAAACTATAATTCAGTAAAAATAATTGTTCCAATAATCTAACGTTCAATTTTACTTTTTAGAAATACAGAAATAAAGCTTGCTTCATATCCTTCTTGAACAGTATTTATAGATATGAAACCACTAAGAATAGAGCTTAAAATTCTAGAGTTGAAAGACATTCCCCTAGAGAATATTTTTCAGTGTGGGAAAATGATCCATTATTTTAATTTGGCTGAAGACTCTTGATCATAGCTTGTGAGAGCCCTGAAATCCAAAACAGAGAGAGCAATACAGAAAACTGTATTGCTGAAGTCTTTAAGTAAGCAATTCATTCAGGCACAATAGGTAGCATGTAAGCTACACAGGTATAACCATGGCATAATTGATATTTGGGACCATATCATTCTTTGTTGTGAGAGGCTGCCTGGTGCACTGTAGGATATTTAGCAGCATCTATGGCCTCCATCAGATGTCAGCAGCACCCACCTCCTCCCTACCTTTCCATCCCTACTCTCCCCAGAGTTGTGACAACCAAAAATGTCTCCAGACAAGCCAAATGTCCCCTAGGTAGCAAGATCTCACCCATTTGAGAACTACATCTAAAACTTCTTCTAGGACTCTATTGGAATTAAGTGTTTTTTTGAGGAAATATTTGCTTTTAAACATTTGATTTTCATCAATCTTTGGATGATTTGACTTTATTGTCAATATCTAGTAAATCTGGCAAACTATTTTTTTTATTCCTTGCTCCTTTTATCCAACTAAAAACTGGGCAGGTAGAATTTTCTGTTTTCCTAAACAGGAAGGAGGCAAAGCTGGTTTCACCTTGTCGTCTAACTGTAAGCACATAAAGGAAATATTGGTCCAAAATATTGTTTGAGCAAAGTTCTATAAATTCATTAGACTCAAGAAATTAATTCAAGAAACTAGAAGATGTGGTGAAGAAGAAATGGTAATTTTTTTTAACAAGATAAAAATATTCTAGCTTAAAAGTCAGAGTAAAAACTTCTAGATACAAAAAACCAACAAATATTAAAATAATATTTACATTTTCATAATAATAAAGAGGTTTTAAGTCTATATTATCTTTATAGTAAGCAACAGTGGAATTAAAAAGAAGTTTCCGCCTGGCACAGTAGCTCACGCTGGTAATCTCAGCAATTTGGGAGGTCAAGGAAGGCAGATCACTTGAGGTCAGGAGTTCCAGACCACCCTGACCAACATGATGACACCCCATCTCTACTAAAAATACAAAAATTAGCTGGGCATGGTGGCACACATCTGTAATCCCTCTGGGATTACTCTCTCCTGAGGGGGGAGAATCATTTGAACCCGGGAGGTGGAGGTTGCAGTGAGCCAAGATCGCATCACTGCACGCTAGCCTGGGTGACAGAGCTAGACTCTGTCTCAAAAAAAAAAAAAAAATTTCTACTTTTTAAATCATTACAGAAACTCAAAGTAAAAAACATGGGCCGGGCGCAGTGGCTCACACCTGTAATCCCAGAACTTTGGGAGGCCGAGGCAGGTGGATCACGAGGTCAGGAGATCGAGACCATCCTGGCTAACACGGTGAAACCCCGTCTCTACTAAAAATACAAAAAAAGTAGCCGGGCGTGGTGGCGGGCGCCTGTAGTCCCAGGTACTCGGGAGGCTGAGGCAGGAGAATGGCGTGAACCCAGGAGGTGGAGCTTGCAGTGAGCCGAGATGGCGCCACTGCACTCCAGCCTGGGCTACAGAGTGAGACTCCGTCTCAAAAAAATAAATAAATACAAATACAAATAAATAAAAATTTAAAAACTGGACTTAATTGCAAAAGACAGAATAGAAAGCAAACAGTAATAAAAAATAAAGATAAAAATAAGATCAAACATGATAATTATGGTAATCAATATAAGTCACTTATATTTTCCTATCAAAAGAAAAAAGCCTAAGACATTATGAGAAAATAACTAATTCTACAACGTCTGATAGATATACATAAAATGACACGGAAAGACTTAAAAAAAAAAAAGAGTATGTACATGCATATCAAACAAACCCCAAAATAAAAAACAAGTAAGGTAAGCTAATTATGCAAAATTGACAATAATATTTTTTAAGCAGTATTTAGGTGAAAGGACCACTTCATAATTTGAAAAGGCAAAATATCTAGTGAGTAAATAACTAAAAAAAAATGCAGCAAGAAAATATATATGGCAAAAACCTTTAGAAGTCTAAGTAGGAAATAATCAAACATAATTACAGAAGAAAGCAACCCACCTCCACCTGCTTACAACAGGTCAAGTGGACATTATAAGGACAGTAGATTTTTTTTAAAAAATGATGAGTTCATGTCCTTTGTAGGGACATGGATGAAATTGGAAATCATCATTCTCAGTAAACTATCGCAAGAACAAAAAACCAAACACCGCATATTCTCACTCATAGGTGGGAATTGAACAATGATAACATATGGACACAGGAAGGGGAACATCACACTCTGAGGACTGTTGTGGGGTGGGGGGAGGGGGGAGGGATAGCACTGGGAGATATACCTAATGCTAGATGACGAGTTAGTGGGTGCAGCACACCAGCATGGCACATGTATACATATGTAACTAACCTGCACATTGTGCACATGTACCCTAAAACTTAAAGTATAATAATAAAAAATAAAATAAAATAAAATGAATCAACATATATTTATCTTGGTAATCTAGCAACAGGGAATTCACTTTCTGGCATATACATGAAATACAATGGCTAATTACATAATTTGTCATAGGAAAATTTTGATAAATTTTAGAAACAAAATTTGTAAATTTTATAAATTTATAAATAAGAAAGACTACAGATCACATTCTCTAATAACCATATGATGAAACTGGGAATTAATAAAACTTTGAAAAGAGGCATAAAACTTTTTTAAAAAATAAATGAGATCAAAGAAGAAAATTAAAAATAGTTTATTTATAAAATAGTGTGAAAGGACCCCAAAATCACTAAGCTAAAAGGAAAAGTCAACCTGGAAACTGCTTAGGGCAAACCTGCCTCCCATTCTATTCCTAAAAACGATAGCTACTAAGATAAAAAAGCTACATACCTCCCTCACAATTTGTCCACAGGGACATTTCTTGAGGACAAAGGACAAACAGAACTCAAAGCCATCCCTCTGCTAACTGAGATAAATGCATATTTGATTGCTTCCTTTGGAAAGACTTACCAGAAACTCAAAAGAATGTTTGTTTGTCTCTTACCTGGAACACCCCTCCCTTCTTCGAGTTGTCCCTCCATTCTGGACCAACCCAGTGTACATCTTTTTTTTTTTTTTTTTTTTGAGACAGAGTTTCGCTCTGTCGCCCAGGCTGCAGTGCAGTGGCACAATCTCGGCTCACTGCAAGCTCCGCCTCCCGAGTTCACGTCATTCTCCTGCCTCAGCCTCCCGAGTAGCTGGGACTACAGGTGCCCGCCACCACGCCCGGCTAATTTTTTGTGTTTTTAGTAGAGACGGGGTTTCACCATATTGGCCAGGATGGTCTCTATCTCCTGACCTTGTGATCCGCCCGCCTCGGCCTCCCAAAGTGTTGGGATTACAGGCGTGAGCCACCGCACCTGGCCCCAGTGTACATCTTAGACATATTGATTGACGTCTCATTTCTTCCTAAAATGTATAAAACCAAGCTGTGCCCTGACCACCTTGTGCAAATGTCATCAGGACCTCCTAAGGCTGTGTCACAGGTACATCCTTAACCTTGGCAAAATAAACTTCCTAAACTGACTGAGACTTATCTCAGATACTCTGGTTTACAATAGCAATAATGAGATTGCTAAATATAAAAAGCTTTAGGATTGTTCAAAGGGTTACTCAGAGATAATGCCATAACTTTAATTCTTTTCCTGCTTTCCTGCTTAAATATAAAAATAAATGAACCAAACAATTTTTTATTGTAAAGAGAAGAAAAGATTCCTTAAATAGATAAAAAATAATTAAAATATATTTAAAAAATAATAAATGAGATGAAAGAACAACGATGAATTGAGTAAGTAATTTCCTAAGCTCTTTATTTAAAGTGATAATGATAATGATGAAATAGACTAGCACTTCTTAAATTGGTGTTAAGAAAAAAATGAAAATCTATTCCAGAGAATTTTAATAACTGTGCCAAGAAAAAGCCTTCCTCTACACAAATAAGTTCTTTATTTTTAAGTTCTTTTAATCATTGAATAAACTTCAAAAGTTTTCCCTGTTATTTTAAAACTTCTCAGATCTTTTCTTATGTTAATATGTACTTTGAATCCTCAAGGAGAGTATTTAGTACAATTTCCCAAGCTTATTTGCCCTTTTTTTAGTATTCTGAGAACAGCTTGCAGAATGCTGACCTAGACTAACTTCTTACAAAACTATTTTAAAAAACAGAAATAATTAATTAGGTTAAAAACAATACAATGGAAACAATAGAGAAAAAGGCATTAAAATGGAATGCTATGCACCATTAACATTAGTTAAAAACGGAAGAACATCATATAAGAACACAAGCTATCCAGATATGCCTTTCTGTTTATGTAATTTGTGTTCTAAATCAGGATATGATATTAAGTAGCATTATAAGATGGATGAAAATGTGAGCACAATGTTTAGCCTAAATCAAACTTTAAGTAAGAATTCTATAACTACGACTCCAATTGTCCTTTCCTGGGTGAAAAGGTATACTATGTGAAGGTGGCAAGGAAACTTCAAGGTCCTTACTGTAAGAGCAAGAAGGATGCGGGGCTGTGAGGTAAATATGAGGGATTTTTTGGACAACTTGGAGGAGAGCAAGCAATTCACCAATCTAGGAATGAGCCCTATCTCTGTCAGCAAGACACAGAAGACAAAAGTTACAAATGTCAAGTCCAGCAGGTGGAATAGAGGCAGAGGTTATTTGCTGACCAAACATAGAAGAGATACCAACTAAGATGTGGCCCCTTCTCTGCCCACAGGAGGACCAGGAGCTATGGCCAGGCTATGGCCAGGCACGTAGGTCCTAAAAATATACCTTTCAATACATGTGTTGTTTTTAACCTATAGAGCACAGCAATGAAGACTCCAAATCCTACTACAGAAAATGAGAAATTTACTACTGCACACTCAGTAGGTTTGTGTCTTGCTAGTGGATCAGCCTTAGGCAGTTAAAAGGAAGTAACTAATAATCAGGCAGAGCTTTAAGAAGTATAATTTTCCACTCTAATGCAGGCCCAAATTGAGCTATTTCTCATGACATTAACAAATATGTAGATCATAATGAAATTATTTCCTGAAAATAAATTACAACTTTAATTCTAAGTGTGATAAAAATTATATAAAATAGAGAAGTACGGGCCAATTTCCTTTATGAATATACATATGAAAACCTAAGTAAAATGTCAGAAAATAGAAATGTGTGTTTTAAAAATCTGCTCCAAAGTTTACTTTTAGTATCCTATAAATAAAAAATTATCTTAAATCAAAATGACATTTAATAAAAACTAATTATTCCAAATGCTTAAAGTACCTAATCTGCAACTTCAGAAGAATGATTATTTGAATGCTTGAATATGCATATGAGCACAGAAATGCCATTCCCATTAAAATCAGGGAAAAGACATACTATGTAACAGTATACTAGAAATTCTCTACTATTCAATTATGCATAGGAATAAATTACGATATATAAACTTAAAAATATAAAGTAGCAACACTGTATACAATTTATATAGAATTTATATACACTCAGAAAAAAACAGAAAAAATAAACTGGACATCACCTGTAAAATGGAGATGATAAAATAAAGAAATAAATAAACAAACTGGACAGCCATTAGAATTCAGAGTTCAGCAAAAAGGCCAAAAACAAAATACTTATATGAAAAATAAATAGTTGTTTTACTCCAACAATAACAAGTTAAAAATATAATGAAATAATTTATCCACAGTAGCAATAAAAATATTGTTTGCATAGGAATGACTACAATGAGAAGTATATCACCAATATTAACATAACTGCTACAATTTTCTGAGAAACAAAAGTTATAAAACATTCACTTTTTCTCAGATTTATACTTTGGTGCATTTTCACTCAGAATAAAAAAGAGAATGTTTATTAAGTGATAACATGATATGAAGACCTTCTAGAAGACAAACTGGTGGGAATAACAAAGCAAAGAAAATAATTAAAGAGATAAAATCTAAGAATAAGGGTGAGGATAGCACTAGCCCTTTGAGATATTAAGACAGTCACACATATAAGGCTACAAAAGTGAAAAAAAAAATTAGGTGGGAAGCAATTATGTATGCATATATCACAGAAATAAGCTATTATATCTTTTATTTTCATATTTGAAAAAAAGGCATTCTAAATCTATGTTTAAAAATATTATCCAGTGAAGAAGTTTGGTTCAATTGGCTAGCAACTTGCAGAAAATAGAGTTTAGATTTTTAACTACCACCATACAATAAAGGCTGGGTTGATTGGTTGGTTGATTGATTTTTGAAATGTTTGATGTAGTAGTTCCCAATTGGATATTTGAATCAGAATCTCCTCTGGAGCTTTCTTCACATGCATGTTTGTGCCTGGGGACCACTCTTGGACAAGTGCAAAGGACAAGGAGTCAATGGACAATGGCTTATGTAATCTAATGTGCAAAACCCCTTCTGCCATTGAAAGACACGGAATTGAGTTCAAATCCTGACTCTGCTATTAGGTGTGTGACTTTAGGAAACTGAAACTTGGTTTTGATGATCTTACATTTCCCCAATTATAAAATGAGAATGAAAATATAACTATTTTAAAACATTATTTTGAGGATTAAATAAAATGACTTACATAAAGTACCTAGATTTCATGCTTCTAATTCATTAAAAAATACACCGATACATGAGTTTGTTTCTCTGTCTGGAAAATCACATCTTTAAAAGTAAAACAAATTTTTATAATAAATTTAATTTTTTGCCTTCAGTTCTCAAGGGAAAAGGAGGAAGCATCACCACACACTCAGCTCCCAGCCTTTTACTTTACACGTCTAAACTTAAAATACAAAACTTAGACTTGAGCAACTGTGGTTAAAAATCTAAGAGAGAAACAATAAAAATAGAGAAGAATCCAACATATTCAGTTAGTATTTCTTCTAAAGAAGGAGAATGAAGCATCTAATATTTCTTATGCATGAAATCAAAGACATATTCAGGCACATAGCAGAAATGCTTTAATGACCTAGAAAAGAGTTGTAAAAACCCTGGCTTATTTGATTCCTCAAGTTGCACACCACCAGAAGACCATGGAGTAAGTAGTACTGAATTAAAATTTAAGCACAGAAAACTAGGTCCCAAACTATCAAAAAATGATTCCCAATTCTAAATGTTCAACCACATCTATCTTAAAATATTTATAATATTTTTTTCAAATTATCTCATACTATTCCAAATGATTAGTTTTCCCTGCTATATTTTCTCAACTTTCAAATTAAAATTCTTTGCTTTAAAGTTAGCATTGTGATTTGTCATTTTCTATATCCCATTCCAAAAAAACTCTCTAATGGAAAAAAATGTTTAGTACATTCCTTCAGTTAGAAAATTATCATTGCTACCTTAGCAACCTATTAACGTTCTTGGGAGAATTCTTTCTTACATCAAAAATGTGGAAAGAACAGATTTAATACAAGTTCAACTGCTTTTAGGCAAAACAAAACACGTTTTATAATTTTGGTCACAATCTCTAAGTAAACAAAACTTCTATTCTAATGGAATAACGCATCTCTCATTTCTATTATCCTGACACAAATACACACTTACTTAATATTCTGTTTCTGTGCTATCACCCTTCCCTGTAATGCTAGCAAAGAGTTTTAATTTTCCCCAAAAACCTCAAACTACAGATGGATAATTTTATAGACTTTGTGATTTTTAGCACAATCACTCCTCACTGAACACTTCCTGTCACCATCTGCCTCTTTTAAGGCCAAATAGGACTTTTCTTGGCTTGTTTATTTTTCTCCACAATCTGTTGTCTGACATTTTTCTCACCACCTTCTGGCCTTCTGTATTTTTGGATAGCTGCTCCAATCTGCACTCTTCCCACTCTTGTGTCTCCTGATTTTTCCAATGGGTCTTGAATGTCAATCAGTGGGCTGTACTCATTCACCCAGAATGTGTTTGCTTTACCACTGGTTGGTGATATTTGCGTTTTAAACAACATCCTTATTAAATTCCTGAGTCCATTATTCTGAATAACTACCTACATTGGTGTCATATGTCTTAGAATAAAGGCTTAGAGGACAAAAAACTCTCAGTCCCCCTGTCAGAATTCAATTCCAAGAGTACGACATGAATTTGATCTTGAGGTCCTTCATAAGTTGCACTCAGTGAAATGTGCCCACACAGAACAAAAACAAAAAAGTAAGTCAGACTTTGTTAATACTGAATAGAAAATGACTAATGGTTCTCAATTTTCTCATTCACTACAAATTATTTATTAAGTACCCACCATGTTCCAAGCACGATTCCAGGGGCTGGAGATTTAATGTTGTTTTTTTTTTAAGACAGACAAAATATTAAAGTTGTAATAAAAGGAACTGAACTTAAGGCCCTAGACACTTTTGGATGAGTAAAATGGTGAGGCTTCACATTTATACTGATATGATCTAGTTAACTTAGTGCTTTTTTCTACATCACTTTCTCTGGGCTAAAATCATAGTTCTAAACGAAATGCATTTTCTACCATCAAAAAAGACAAAGCTAACGATAAAAAAAATACTGCCAATAAATATTTGTGGAATGAATGAATGGCTGCCAGTTCTACTGTTTGTAGTTTTACAATCCTAAAGTCAATTAAACTCTCTGAGTCTATTTCTTCATCTGTAAAATAGAAGTATAATTCCTACTTCATTACATTGTTGAATGAAAAGAGATAATCTCTGTGAAGCCCAGGCTCTTAGAAACTGCTCTATAATGAATAGCTCTGTCTCCAAGTCAAAGGCAATTCAATAATACCAAGGGAATTATATTTAACTTAGTCCAAATATTTTCATATGGCTACACTTGACTTCTAGGAAATTTACTCATTTTTTTTAAAGTCTAAACTAAGGAGAATTGGACAGCTTCCCAACTTTTATAACCATCAACATCCTATCTGCTGGCATCCACCCCACTCACCCATTCCTTCTTCCGCCCCCTAATCCATTCCATATTATTTTCTAGTCTAAGAAAATGGCTCTTTCTTTCTGTCCCCTAAGCCCAGTGGTTTATTTGCATCTTTTGTTAATAAACCTGACAGCTTTCTAAATAAAACCTAACTCCAGTCCTGCAAGATTACAGTGAAGAAAGCATCTCATAGGATAAAGAGAAGCTGGAGGTCAGAATTCTCTTTTTTACCAAATTCCATTCATTCATGGACTCATTCACACATTCGAAAATATTTTCTGAGTCCCCACTGTGTGCCAGGCACTGTCCAAGCTGATGAGAATACAGTTCTGAGAGAGACAGAGAAGGTCCCTCGTGCCACTGAGCTTATGGCCTAACAGGATAAACAACTGTAAAACAGGTTGATGAGGAGGCATATGTGGGGCCACCGCACTATCTAGGACAAACCTATATAACCCAGGCTGGGGGAATCAAGAAGGCAGAACCCCTACTGTGAAATCTAGTAATTGAGAAGAAGATAGCCAGGCAATGATGGGGAAGACCAGTCCAAGCAGAGGAAATGGCATGTGCAAAGCCTGGCATGAGCAGAGTTTGGGGCCTCTGGAGATCAAGCAAGTTATGTTGAAGAGCCTAAATTGTCTACTGCATATTCTCCCTTTGATGATTTCTATTGTGTTACCCTAAAGCCTCCAGCACCCTTTTGTCTAAGTGCCCCAGCCTGCCATGAGCTACATTACTGGAAATTTAAAACAATATTTTGTGTCTCCCCTAGGGGCCAGAGCATTAAGGGGAGCAGTGCCCCCACCACTAGCTAGCCCAATAGTGGCAGTGGTCACCGCCCAGAGCCCCCAGAGGGGCAGGTGAATGAATGAAGGGTAGGCAGAGTCAGGGCCAGAGGATCGGTGAGGACCCTCCCATGTGCCTTCTCCCTCCATCGCCAAGCTTAGAAGATCGTGTGTAACTTTATTAAGGAAGCCAGAAAGCTTCCCTACACCTTACTTCAGAGCAATGCCTTCGTCTCAGTTACTGTTATGGTTGAGTTGGCGCAGGAGTAGGGAAGTAGCTGAGCTGGCAGGGGAGTGCAGGCGGGAAGATTCCTTGTGTAGTCTGGGCCTTAAGTTTTAAGAAAAACGTTAACGCCATGCCTAGAACTGCAGAACCCAAGGCCAGCTTCTAATTCCCGGTTTTATATTTAGTGTTTACCTCTGGGGGATCTAGATCCTAAAGAAAACTAACTAAACAAACAAAAAAATCTGTATCATTCTTGGACCGAAACAAAAACTGACATTCATTCTCCCGTGTTACCTAAAAGGAAGACACAGGACTTCTATATATGTGACAAATATATATATATATATGCACTATACCTGTGTACTACACAAATATGTACTATATGTATGGATGTAATATATATATGTACTGTATATACTATATATGTACTAGACAAACAAATATATGCTATATATGTGACAAATATAACATGTAACACATCACTATATAAATGTATTTGTATTAATTTTGATCTCTATATTTCTACATCATTTAAATTATACACTTGAGCTACAAAATAATTAGGTGAATAGGTGAAATAATTAGAGAATAAAAGGGAGACATGGAATATATAATAAATGTTTACCAAAAAGCTTTTACTCATAGTGAAAATTTAAGTATTAGTCATTATTAATTGTCCCAAAGCATACTTTAAAGGAAATAATGCTAAGAAAATATTAAAGATTGTGGTGACAGCTCCTCTGAGCAGGAGGAGCTGGTTTCATTTTGCTGTATTTAATCCAAATGATAAAGGAATTTAATAAAATTACCCTCTGGGTAGCAGTAGTTTTAAAAAATAATCCAAATCTGTTCTGACACAATAGCTCTCCAGAGAATAACAGTAGATCCTACAAATGACAGAGGAAGAAACTCACCTCGTCTGCTGCCCCCATGTAGAGAAAAATAGATTAACTCACTGCCATGGAATCCTGTAAAGATCATTCTCCAAAGGTTTTTCCACCAATCAGAAGGTCAGTGATCTAGAGATATTCTGGAGACCGGCACTATTAACATTTTCATTAATTATATCTATTTATGATTTGTCAGCAGCAAGGCTAAGGAGGAGATAAATTAAAGATTCAAAACCAATGCCTTGTTCAAACATATCCATTTGGAATTAATTTGTAATAATGAGGTGATTATGAGAAAACTCATTCATCTGGTGCTAATTATATTTTGTTTGTTTTTTTTAAATAATGGCTGTTTTTCCAATCTGGCATTTTGTAATGTCACTAAAGTTCACTTCAAAATGCAAATATATCCTAAGACAATAACCAGCTGCCCCTGCAGTCATGTGAGGTGGTACTTTTCAAGCTCAATTTGGTTTCTGGATGCATTCCTCTAAATTATTTTTTATATACACTGTAAATAAGTACATATGTGTATATATGTAAATGTGTGTGTGTGTGTGTATGTGTGTGTGTGTGTATATATATATATATATATATATATATATATATATATATATAACTTTATCTCTATATCTACGTTATCCAGGATACTTTGGCTCAACATTTCTTAAGTCAAATTTTGTAGACCAGTCAATATTCATCAAACTACCTTAAAGATGGAGCCAAGTGGCCTACAAGAGAATACTGCTAAGGCTGTTAACACATATAATTTATGCAGGAGAATATTCCAAGCTTCCTGACTGCATCACACTTTTAACTTTTTCTTACATTTGAAACTACACTTAGAATCATAACAAACTTCATTTTTCAAACGTTTGACTTTGAGGTGTGTACAAGTATACTCCGACTCTATAAACTTACTCTTCTTTAAAGCAGATCATCCTATTCATCGTAAGATTATTAAAAATGTATACCTTTGCTTTTATTTGCCATAAAAAAAGCTTTCTTTGGAATAAAATAGATTTTTATCCAAAGATGCAGAACTGTTTTCAAGATAAATCCAATCTGATCAATTTGACAGATTAAGACTCTCTTCAATAGTAATTCCTCAAATTATTTAAATAATTTATGAAACAGTAAAGTCTTAAAATATGAATTACATAGCCTTAAAAGTTCTAGATCCTTCATGGATTTTATTTTTGGTTTATTATTGCAGGAAAATACATACAAATCTTTTGAGAAAAATAACAAAACCAAGACTTTTTTTCCCAGTATGCTATAAGCGAGCTCAATAAATGTTTCAAAGTGAACGATTTTTCTTGTCCATATCAAAATAGAATACTCGTCAAATGCTATTAATAATTTAACTTAGAATAGAATCATAAATATGCATGAATGGAAGATCACTTCCTGTATCCCCATGCTCATAAGACCTTTGACAAAACATTTCCAGAAAGATAAACAGCTGCCCAATTTTCAGGTATCTCCAAGCACGTCGATGCCAGAGGCTCTGAGAAAAAGAAAAGGCTTACATGACATCTTCTGTGACCTCTTGAGCTGTGTTGGTTGTCCCCTCCTCTGTGTTCCTGTTCATGCCTGTAACACAACTCCTAGCATGTCCCTTAATTATCTATTTACACATCAATTTCTCACAGGAAAGTTTCCCAAGCATTTTAGTTATCCTTGCTTCTTATTTGAGAAAGTAAGCTCAGAAAAGTTAAGTAACTTGCTTAAAGCCTCAAAGGTAGTACCTGATAAAGCCAGAATTCAACTAAGAGCTATGAGTCCAAAGCCTCTCGAATTCTCCATCATACTATGTTTCTGCCTCAAATATGGCATCACTCCTAATGAAGCTGGTGTTCAAAACATGCCTGCTAATTGATTACATGTACAAATGCCTTACATGTACATGTTCTGGGTCACCATGCTGGGTACTGGAGAGAACTGTGTGAGCAAGATTCCCATTCTCTATTCCCCAATTCTTCACTTTGGACCCAGCATCACATGGTTTCCAGGCCCGTGGACTCAGGAAAAGTGGCATTGGACATGCAATTACAACACACTGTAGAGACATGGCATCAAGGTAGAGATTAAAAGAAGGGACAAGAATAGCCACTTAACAAGGGTAGAGTAAGAGGGAAGAGGGGAAGAAAAGAATGTTGAGGCCAGGGAACTGGCATATACAACATGTGAGAGACAAGAAAGAGCATGTTTTGTTAAAATGAGAAAAGCCCTGTAGAGCTAGGGCTCAGAGAGTGCAAGCGTGACACTGCAGAGGTGTACAGGGACCCAGCCAGAAGAATCTCAAGTGCATGCGAAGAAGTCTGGGTTTGATTCTAGGTGTAACAGTGAGCACCTGCAGGGCATTAAGCAGAGGAACGTTACAGATTTTGGGTTCAGAAAATCGCTGGTTATAACGGTGCAAAAAGAAATGGAGTACATGGCTGATTAGAGGCTGGGAAGCCAATGACTGAAGCATTGAAGAGGTGAAGATGATGACTCTAGAACTTCTTCCCAGCATACAAATGTAAATAGATCACTGTTTACTTTTTAAACATGTTCATATTTTTTAAATGTGAAGAAACATACCTTTCTCACCTCTCTCAGAGGGTTGTTTTTAGGATAAAGTGCACAGTGGCAATGCTGTCTGCCTGAGACAGGACTGTGTGGTGCTAAGAGCACAGGATCTGGAATTAGAGTCTGGATTTCAAACCTTACTCCCCAGTTCCTGACTATGAAAACTCTGAGCAAGTAACACAACTCCTCTGTCCCTCAGTTTCCTAATCTGTAAAATAGAGATAATAATAGTAACTGATTCATAGGCTTTATTGAGAGGACTTAATAAAATAATCCCTGTTTTATTTATTGTCTTATTTCCAGCAACTAGAATTTTTCCTGGTATGTAGTACTTGCTTACTAATGTTAGTATTTATTTGAAAATTGTAAAGGATTATGTAATTTTAAGGTGTCAACGTAACTTAAAAAAGATATTTAATGTCTACAATTTCCCACCACCAAAAAAATCATATTTTTAAAAATCCACAATCTCTCAAGAACATATCTGTTCTTATAAACATAAAGGTAAGTTTGCAACTTTCTCTTTCATTTCTTCCTCAACTTTTCCATGATGTGCTTTATCCTTTCAAACAAAATCTCTTCTGTTTAACACAGTTGTAAACCCCAACTTTCAGGCTGGCTGGGGCCCAAATGCCTTCTAAAAATCACTGAATCCTGCTCTGCCTGTAGACAGAGGCTGTTCCAGTGTACAAGTTGTTGACACATTTGAAAGACCAAAATAGTTACCAATGATTAGAAAAATTATGGTTCTTTCGTGGAAGGAAAGCACTGTCATTTTAAAGAGATGGTTTCCTCCTCCTGGAGGAACGTAGAGACTCTCCGGCCCCCACTACCCTTCTTCCCATTCCTTCCAGTAAAAGGTTTTCGCCTCCATCACCAGCCGCAGGTATAGGGCTTCAATGGGTAGAACCAGAATCCACTAAACTACTTACCACACACAGTAACAAGAGCACACTTTTCACTTTGAATTTTTATTTTTTATTGCATTAATCATTTGATCAGATAAACCGGATCTGTTTGCCATGTGCCCTACATTCCACAGGTATTGAGGTCTCCATGAGAAAACCCCCTCAAGCGCATCACAAGGTTTCCATGTGAGCTATGACAAATTAGAAATCAACAGGCCATACTCAAAAAGAGGGCAAAGCTGGTTTCCATCTTTATTCAATGGAGAGTGAAAAGGAGAAGAAGCATTCATTGATAAAGGCTATTCCTGGCCAATTATTTAGCAACTAGTATGACACTGATTTACCAACTGTGTAGAATGTCAAGTGTACCTACCAGGTGGTAACTGTGAGCTCTGTGGAATGACATAAACTAAATAAAACAAGGGATCAGGGAAGGAGGAAGGGCAAAAAGTAGGAGGAAGAAAGAAAGGAAGAGGGATGGAGGGAAGAAGGATTGAAAAAGAAAAAGTTGTATAGTTTAGTTTGACCAAAAGTCAATTTTTAAATAAACAAGTACTAATAGCACCTCTCTTAGGCGACTAAAAAAACCTCCCTTTCCAACAATGTCTTTTTGTTTTAATTAATAATTTCTTTTCACAGAGGAGAAAAAAAGGAAAAAATATTTCATCTGGAGAGGAGAAAGAGGCCAACTCTCAGAAACAATGAGCTAGATTTTTATCTTAAGTCATACTATGCTCAAGATCCTCTAGGTAATTTTGAAATAATCACTTCCCTATTTCCTTTAGCATTGGAAAGACTATGTAAATGTCCTCCATTCAGCATGCTCTCTGGTCTTGGATTTATCTACTAATATAGTCATGAAATTACCTTTGACATCCCCTGAAACCCAGCTTTCTGCTAGACTGTGATCCTTTATCCTCAGATCCTGAAACATCCATAGAAAGGGAACCCCAAAGTGCAAGTGCACACACACAAACACACACACACACACAGTCTTTCTGCCTTCCTAAATCTAAAAGGTATAGTAACACCATAAATTAAAAGAAAATAAAATTAATTTTCAACAAAATTTTCTCATTCTCTAATATCAGGTTTCAGTTAGATATTAATATTTAAAATATCTTCTAATACATTATTCTACCTTCCATTTGAGGAAAGGAACAAATGTAAACACAGATATGGTCCCCTCCCCTTTGTAACCTTTCTTTTCTTTCCATTTTTTAATAGCTGCAAACTTACAGGACTTCTGCCTCTTAAATCAAGTATTACTAAATTTCTACTTCAGCACCTTCTGGAATGACAAGATTCCAAATATGTAATAAAAATAAATTGCCATTAATAGCTAGGTCTTTGGCAGAGTTACTGGCCTGTTTTGTTTACTTACCCAGTGCCGGTGTGATGTTCTACTTTGGGCACAGCTGTGAACAAGACTATTAATAATCAGCCTGCATCAAAAAGGAGTCAGTTCATAGTTCTGTAATTCAACGATTTTTTTACTCTTTTATAAATTGAAGTTGTTCACATAGTTCAAGATTGACCTATTAAAATCTCTGATTTTTTTTTTTTTTTTTTTTTTTTTTTTTTTTTTTTTTTTTTTTTTTACAGAGTATCCCTCTGTCAGGTTACAGGGCAGTGGCCTAATCTTGGCTCACTGCAAACTCTGCCTCCCAGGTTCAATCGATTCTCCTGCCTCAACCTCCCAAGTAGCTGGGACTACAGGTGCCCACCACCACACCCAGCTAATTTTTGTATTTTTAGTAAAGAAAGGGGTTTCACCATGTTGGCCAGGCTGGTCTCGAACTCCTGACCTCAGGTGATCCACCCACCTCGGCCTCCCAAAGTGCTGGGATTACAGGCATGAGCCACTGCACCTGGCCTCTGTTTTTTTTGTTTGTTTGTCTGTGTTTTTTGTTTTTTTGAAAAAAACCTGTGTGGTTTATGAATAAAACTACCTTAGAAAGAGGGCAACTGGCACACAATCCTGAGAGCCTGTAAACCCCATTAACCTAGGCCTGCAAGGAAATTTTACCAAATTCAACAATATGAAGGGTCCTCCTGAATGATCACGAAGTAAGTATAAATATGGTACAAAATAATCTAATAAAGACTGGCTCATCCTAGTTTGTTCCAGGATAAGATCACCACAGTATTTCACAGTTTCTTAGGAAAGCATTGATACATTGCTATTATTGATATTTTCTTTATCAAGATTCCATTTGTACACGGAAAGATTCAGAGTCAAAAAAAAAAGTCATCAAATTAAATCCATTATTTATTTTAGTCTCTCACACAAGTGGCATCGATTCACTGAACCTGACTGTGGGATATAAGCATGAGTGGAGAATGGGTGCAGCGGCTCAGCCTATAATCCCAGCACTTTGGGAGTCTGAGGCGGGCGGATCACTTGAGGCCAGGAGTTCGAGACCAGCTAGGCCAACATGGCGAAACCCTGTCTCTACTAAAAATACAAAGATTAGCCAGGCATGGTAGCACACACCTGTAATCCTAGCTATTGGGGAGGCTGAGACACAAGAATCACTTGAACCCTGGAGGCAGAGGTTGCAGTGAGCCGAGATCACACCATTGCACTCCAGCCTGGGCAACACAGGGAGACTGCATGGGTGAAAAATTTTAACCAGCCTCACTCCCATCACTTTCCTGTATTCAGTGTCATAATCTGACACTTAAGTGCTCTCTCTGCATTTCCCACGTCAACCATTCCGGAACCACCACCCACTCCACCATATACTTGCTTATTTGCTCAAGAGCTTAGCTGCTCTAAGCATACTTGTGACCAAATAAATGTAAGAAGAGACAGTTGCTGTCTGATTTCACCAGGTGGAGGTAAATGCTTGAGATTATCCATAAACCAATCTATTCCATAATGTCTCCTGCAGAAACTTTTTTCAATATTCTAATCAGAATTACTGTTTTCTTCCTCTATGCACACTTAGCCCTTTGTCACTACTATTGTCTTTATATTATTCTCTCTGTGTCTCCCTCCACCCCAACTGAAGGCTCTTCGAGCATCAGGATACACAGGGGAACCATCGCAGTGCATTACAATGGCTCTCAAAGTGTGGCCTCTGAACCAGTGGCATCAGAATCCCTGGGAACTTGTCAGAAAAGCAAAATTTCAGGCCCTACCTCAGACCTACTGAATCAAACTCTGGGGGTGGGACCCCAGCAACCAGTGTTTTAACAAGCCCTCCAGGTGATCCTGACGCAGGCTCAAAATTGAGAACCACTGGTATATTGGAGTAAGTATGGGTTTTGGAAGCAGATAATCTAAGGCTTTTAAATTCCTACGGTGCCCTTTATTAGCCAATGATATTAATCAAGTTGTTTGCTATCTTTGAGTTGCCTCTACTCACTTATGAAATTCATGACTTCTGAAAATATGCTGAGGGATGGATTTTTTTTAATAACATTCTTTTCAATAAGTTGTGCAAGGACAATGGGATATCCATCTGCAAAAGAAGGAAAGTGGACCCTCTACCTATCCGATAAAAAAGTTAACTCAAAATGGATCAAGATTTAAATGCGAGAGTTAAAGCTATAACACTCTTAGAAGAAAACGTAGGTGTAAATCTTTGTGACCTTAGATTAGGCAATGGTTTTTTAGATATGACGCAAAGAGGACAAGAAACACAAGAAAAAATACATAAATTGGACCACATCAAAATGTAAAACTTCTGTACTTGAAAGGACACTATCAAGAAAGTAAGGAGACAACACACAGAATGGGAGAACATTTTTGCAAATTGTATATCTGATAAGGGGCTTGGTTCCAGGATACATAGGGAGCTCTTACAACTCAACAATAATAAGATAAATTGCCCATTTTAAAATGAATAGACAGCCCCAGGTGCAGTGCCACATGCCTGTTGTCTCAGCTAATTGGGAGGCTGAGGTGAGAGGATCCCCGGAGCCCAGGAGTTTGAGACACAGCGGAACTCCATCTCTTTAAAAAAAAAAAAAAAAAAAAAAGTTGGGTCGGGCGCGGTGGCTCATGCCTATAATCCCAACATTTTGGGAGGCCGAGGCAGGCAGATCACCTGAGGTCAGGAGTTCAAGACCAGCCTGGCCAACATGGCAAAACCCCGTCTCTACTAAAAAATAAAAAAATAAAAAATTAGCCAGGCGTGGTGGTGGGTGCCTTTAATCCCAGCTACTCAGGAGGCTGAGGCAGGAGAATTGCTTGAACCTCGGAGGTGGAGGTTGCAGTGAGCCAAGATCACACCACTGCACTCCAGCCTGGGCAACAGAGACTCCATCTCAAAAAAAAAAAGAAAAAATTGAAGCCCGGCATGATGCTTGTAATCCCAGCAATCCACTTGAGTTATTTGGGAGGCTGAAGTGGGAGAATCCCTTGAGCCCAGGAATTTGAGACCAGCCTGGGCAACATAGCCGGACCCCATCTCAAAAAAAAAAAAAAGAATGGAAGTTTCTCCAAAGAAGATATACATATGGTCAATAAGCACATGAAAAGATGCTTAATGTCATTAGCCATCAAGGAAATGCAAATCAAAACAACATCAAAATATCACTTCACACCCAGTAGAATGGCTCTAATCAAAACTACAGCAAAAAACAAGTTGGCGAGGATATAGAGAAACTGGAACCTTTGTACACTGCCGATGGGAATGTAAATGGTGTAGTCATTTTGGAAAACAGTCTGGCAGTTCCTGAAAATGTTAAACAAAGAACTGCAATATGACCCAGCAATTCCACTGCTAGGTTCATACCTAAAAGAAATAAACACACATATCCACAAAAAAACTTGCACATAAGTGCCATAGCAGCAGCCTTGTTCATGATAGACAAAAAATTGAAACAACCCAGATGTCTATCAACTGATGAATGGAAAAACAAAATATGGTAAATCCACATAATGGAGTACTAATACATGCTACAACATGGGTGAACCTTGAAAACATTATGCTAAGTTAAAGGAGTCAGCCACAAAAGACCACATATCACACAATTTGATTTATATGAAATGTCTAGAATAAGCAAATCTACAGAGACAAAAAGTCGATTAGTCTGGTTGCCTAGAGTTGTTGGAGCAGGATTGGGAGGAATTGGGAAAATGAGGAATAACTGCTAATGGGTATGGGGTTCTTTTTGAGGTGATGATATAAATGTTCTAAAATTGTGGTGATGGCTGCACAACACTGTGAATCTACTATAAACCATTGAATTTTACTTTTAATTGTGTGAACTATTTGGTATGTGAATTCTATCTCAATAAAGCTGCAACAAAGTAATAATGACCACAAAGATTTTCAGCCATTAAATATTAAAATATTTAATAAAAGAGGCAAGTTTTAGGAGGGAGCTTAAGAACAGTACAATTCTGAAATCTGAGGGAAAAACTGTGAAGTCAGTTCATTTGTATTCTCCTTGGTTATAATACATCAAAAAAGCTAATACAAAAGATAAGAATGAAATTAAAGAGAAGCGCTCTCCACTGCTGTTCTCTTCAGTTCAACATGGTGACCTACCGGGCGATTGGCAGCCTCAGCCGCTTCTCTGCCTTCAGGATCCTCCGCTCCCAAGGTTATATACGCCGCAATTTTACAGGGTCCTTTGCTTTGCTGACCAGAACCCATATTAACTATGGAGTCAAAGGGGATGTGATAGTTATTTAAATTAACGCTCCCCATTCAAAGATAAATACGCTGAATAAACAAACAGCTGCATTCAGAGTTCACGGAAGTTATGAATGAAATCTGGGCTAGTGATCAAATCAGAAGTGCCATCCTTATCTCACCAAAGCCAGGCTGCTTTATTGTAGGTGCTGATATCAACATTTTAGCCACTTGCAAGACCCCTCAAGAAGTAACACAGATACCACAAGAAGCACAGAGAACATCTGAGAAACTTGAAAAGTCCATAAAGCCTGTTGTGACTGCCATCAGTGGATCCTGCCATTTTATGCCACTACAGAATAGCAACAAAAGACAGAAAAACAGTATTCGGTGCTCCTGAAGTCTTGCTGGGGATCTTACCAGGAGCAGGAGGCACACAAAGGCTGCCCAAAATGGTGGGTGTGCCTGCTGCTTTTGACATGATGCTGACTGCTAGAAACATGCGTGCAGACAGGGCAAAGAAAATGGGACTGGTTGACCAATTGGTGGAATCTCTGGGACCAGGACTAAAACTTCCAGAGGAATGGACAATCAAATACCTAGAAGAAGTCGCAATTACTTTCCCAAAGGACTAGCTGATAAGAAGATCTCTCCAAAGAGAAACAAGGGATTAGTGGAAAAATTAACAGCGTATGCCATGACTATTCCATTTGTCAGGCAACAGATTTACAAAAAAGTGGAAGAAAAAGTGTGAAAGCGGACTAAAGGGCTTTATCCCACACCTCTGAAAATAATTGATGTGGTAAAGACTGGAATTGAGCAAGGGAGTGATGCTGGTTATCTCTCTGAATCTCAGAAATTCGGAGAGCTTGCAATGACCAAAGAATCAAAGGCCTTGATGGGACTCTACCATGGTCAGGTCCTGTGCAAGAAGAATACATCTGGAGCTCCACAGAAGGATGTTAAGCATCTGGCTATTCCTGGTGCAGGGATGATGGGAGCAGGCATTGCCCAAGTCTCCGTGGATAAGGGGCGAAAGACTATACTTAAAGATGCCACACTCACTGGGTTAGGCTGAGGACAGCAACAAGTGTTCAAAGGATTGAATGACAAAGTAGAGAAGAAAGCTCTAACGTCATTTGAAAGGGATTCCATCTTCAGCAACTTGACTGGGAAGCTTGATTACCAAGGTTTTGAAAGACAGACATGGTGATGGATGCTGTGTTCGAGGACCTTAGTTTTAAGCATAGAGTGCTAAAGGGAGTAGAAGCAGTGATTCCAGATCACTATGTCTTTGCCAGTAACACATCTCCTCTCCCAATCAGTGAAATCGCTGCTGTCAGCAAAAGACCTGAGAAGGTGATTGGTAGGCACTACTTCTCTCCCGCAGACAAGATGCAGCTGCTGGAGATGATCACAACCGAGAAGACTTCCAAAGACACCAGTGCTTCAACTGTAGCAATCGGTCTCAAGCAGGGGAAGGTCATCATTGTGGTTAAGGATGGACCTGGCTTCTATACCACCAGGTGTCTTGCACCCATGATGTCTGAAGTCATCCGAATCCTCCAGGAAGGAGTTGACCCGAAGAAGCTGGATTCCCTGACCACAAGCCTTGGCCTTCCTGTGGGTGCCGCCACACTGGTGGATGAAGTTGGCGTGGATGTAGCGAAACATGTGGCCAAAGATCTGGGCAAAGCCTTTGGGGAGCGGTTTGGAGGTGGAAACCCAGAACTACTGACATAGATGGTGTCCAAGGGCTTCCTAGGTCGCAAGTCTGGGGAGGGCTTTTCCATCTATCAGGAGAGTGTGAAGAATAAGAATTTGAATTCTGAACGGTATTTTAGCAAGTCTGAAGATGCCTCCTAAGTCTGAAGTCTCCTCAGATGAAGACATCCAGTTCCGCCTGCTGACAAGATTTGTGAATGAGGCAGTCACGTGCCTGCAAGAGGGGATTTTGGCCACACCTGCAGAGGGAGACATTGGAGCCGTCTTCGGGCTCAGCTTCCCACCTTGTCTTGGAGGGCCTTTCTGCTTTGTGGATCTGTATGAAGCCCAGAAGATAGTGGACCGGCTCAAGAAGCATGAGGCTGCCTATGGAAAAGAGTTCACCCCAAGCCAGCTGCTAGCTGACCACACTAACAGCCCTAACAAGAAGTTTCATCAGTGAGCAGGCCTCATGCCTCACTCAGTCAGTGCACTAACCCCAGCTGCCGGCAGTGCTGGTTCTCCAACAGAGTGGCATCTAGATTTATCAGAGTAACGAGAAGGAAGACAAACTACGGCATTGGGTTTGCTCCCTGATTAAAGTGCCTTCAGCCAAGATCATCTCCCCCTCCTGGTGAAATCTGACTGTGAATTAGAGTTTGCGCTATTGGAAGGTGGAACCCACTGTGCTCATTGTATAAGCCCTGAGGCCTAGAGTGGCAGCCAAGAGCCATCTGGAGCCATCTCTTTGCCTGTTCCTGTCAGAAGGCCAGGGTGGCCAGGGGTGGTGAGGGCAATTCTGCACCCAGACAAACACATAACAATAAAAACCAAACTCTGTAAAAAAAAAAAAAAGGAATGAAATTAAAAACATGAATTACAAGAGGCTTTCAACATCCTCTTTTCATGTTGTTAGCAAGCCAGAAAACACATTCCCCATGGCATATGTTACAATTTAAATTTCATTCAACAATTAAATCATTGTCACATTAATAGTGGTAGTAGGATTTTAGAGCTGGGGCCCCAATGATTATTTATTCCAACTTCCAGATTTTACAAAAATAGACTGCTCTAACATTTTCCATACCACTCCACACTGCTTCCCCATCAGTGTGCAGACATTAATTTTTACTTAATGCAATTCTAATAAACTGTTTTCTGGAACATGTGTTTCATGGCCTCAAGAATATGATTTTTTTTAATTTCTTACACTGTTTTCTTTTCACATTTAGTTGACATGAGCCTTTCTTTGTTTCAATGACAGGTGGTGATGGTTTCCTTTGTGATACACACATCATAAAACAGTCGCCTTCAGCTTTTGTTTTTTAATAGCTTGCTTACATAAGTTTTACAGAGCTATGAAAGAATCAAATAGCAATCAAAATATTCTTCATAATCACCGTTAATTTCTAGTTGATTCCCAGTGTTAACTTTTTCAATCTGAGTTCAAATTTGGTGTGCCTGCATTTTAGTTCAGGATCAGATATTTCCCAGTGTTCGATTGTTTCAAATCCAGAAAAACAGAAGAAGAGTCTGGCATTTTACATTCCAGATCTCAAAAGAACAATCTATTTCCAAAGAAAAAATATCTTAAAAATATTTTTTAAAAACAAAGGTAGTTTTCTCATTTCTGTTTTTCCACTTGCCACATTCTTTAGGTTTTTGTATTGACTCCTCTTCGGGGGAGAGTATATCTTTTTGTGACATATTGGCAAGTGTATATTTTAATTTACATGGTGCATTAGGCCATTCTTGAATTACTATAAAGAAATACTGGAGACTGAGTAATTTATAAAGAAAAGAAGTTTAATTGGCTCACGGTTCTGCAGGCTGTACAAGCATGGTGCTGGCATCTACACGGCTTCTGGGGAGGGCTCAGGGAGCTCTCACTCATGGTAGAAGCAGGAGCATGCACGTCACATGGAGAGAAAGGGAGTAAGGCAGGGGAGGTACCATACACTTAATCAGATCTCACGAGAACTCACACCAGGAGATGGTGTCAAGTCATTCAAGAGGAATCTGCCCCTGTGATCCAAACACCTCCCAACAGGCTCCGTCTCCAACACTGGGCATTACATTTCAACATGAGATTTGGTCAGGGACAGATGTCCAAACTGTATCACATGGTGTCATGTAACCGGCCAGAATCACTAGAAACACCAACATCCTTTAATACTGAAGTATGCATCTCAATAATTCTGTGTAACTATGAGAATAATAAAGGTTACAAATGGGACCAGTCATTTATGAAATTCTTTCAAAGATCTGAAGAGGTAAATGATCATCTAAGCAAACTCTGAGAGAATCAGGCTGAAAATATTGGCCACTATTATTATTAGCACATTTTCCTTCTCTTTCACAAATAAATAGGTACAAAACAGTAGTGGCTTCTTGATCCATAAAGAAGCTTTATTACATTTTTATTAAATATATATTTTTGATGGAAATATCTCACAACCTTCTGAAGAAAGAACTGATATAAAAAATAAAATAATCTGTCCATTTATCACCTTTCCCTAATTATCCTTTCCTCTTCATTCCATTGTCACCACACCCTTCCAGGTCCTCATCAAATTATGCCAGTATTACTCTATCAGCCTTTTGCCCAGCCTCCCGACCCCTACTTTAAACACATCCGGCTTAATATTAAAATAACTAATTTTATTACAACACCATTTTCCACAGAATCATTCTATGCTTACAAGACTGCAGAAGCCCCTGTAACCCACCATTGTGTCTAAATTCCTCTGTCCAGCTTCCAGGGCCTCATATATTGTGGCATCACTCAATCTTTCCAAAAGTATTTCATGTTCCCCCACACATAAACCCTCCTCCACTCAGGAAGGCAGATGTTCCACAAGACAAGAAATAATGAGAGGAGAATACAGTTTGGGAAATAATAATAATTTCTATTATTCATTAAGTGTATGTTGTGTGCCATTAATTGTGCTCAGCACATTACATGTGCTATTTCATTTTACCCGCACATAAACCTTACGTGACAGGTTTCATGATTTTACAGAGTGGAAGCTGAGCCACATAGAGACTTTCTTCTTTAAGGCCATTAAGCTATTAAACGGCAGACCTGGCAGCCTTATGTCTCACTCCAATGCTCAAGTTCTTATCCACATGTTGACTATCACTTATAGTAAAAGTGTACTAGGCAGGTGGATGTGCAAATCCAAAGCTCGGCGGGGAGAAACAAGGGTTATATTTTTCCATCACTGGCTTCTAGTTAACTGCACCTGTTGTTATGAGTGAGCCTGTCTACGGAAAATGTGTGTAACGAAGAGAAGAAACCAAGAATAGAACTCTAAGCAATGGCACCACTTACAGGGTGTACAGAAGAGAAGGCCGCAAAAAAGACTGGGAAGGTGTCAGGAGAACCAGAAGAGTTATCCAGTACAAATCAAAGAAGTGGGGTTTCAAGTCACACTAAAGGGGAGTAGTCAGCTGTGTAAAGAAAAAAAAATCAAATAAGGTCAAGTAAGATAAAGATTGAAAACTGCTCATTAGAACTGGTGATGAAGAGCTGGGATAACTCATAATTTATCATCCAAACTAGGACAGTTTTGAGGGTGAAAGAGGGCTCTATTAACAAATACCCCAGGAACACTGAATATGGTGGAAACAAAGACATAAGGTCACCCTATTAAGAAGTCAGTAGTGGCCCTTTGTGAGAACCATATGAAGAGAGTAATGCAGTGACTGCCACAATGATATGAGTTCAGGAATGAATGTGTGTTGAAAATAGTATGTAATCTTTCAAAAAACTTAGTTTATTCCTTCTTTACTCCCACTGCTTCACTTGACTAGCCTTTAAAAAAGAAAGGCTTGGTTTGATGAATGGGTGAGAGAAAAGGTGAGTGTTAGAGGTGAAACTGCCCTTCACTTACTCCTTATCCATTTGTTTGACTTCTTCCTCTTGACTCTACTGAAACTACTTCCCCAAATGTCCCCAGTGACTTCCAACCAGTGCTGGGAGTGAGTGACCTTTACTGTATCCTCTCCTTCATTAACTTCCACAGCACTGGGCATCGTCATATGCCCCCAGTCCTATCTTGAGACTACAGCTCTGAATCATACCTACTGCCTCTTTCTTTGACTACATCTCTCTGCTCTCTTCTTGCTCATTTAATCTTAAAAATGTTGGTGTGTTCTAAGTTTCTGCCTGATACACTTTCTCTCCTTTGCCTATTCTCCCTCTCTCAGTCATCTCATCTATAATCACCATTTTCACCCTCACCAGTCATGCAAGTGATTCCTAAATCTTTTCCTCTGTCCTCAAATTCTGCCATGAAATTAATTTCATTTCAAACTGCTGGCCATATATCTCTCTCCAGGTGGTGGGTCCACAACACCTCCCTAAATATGTCAAAAGCATACAATATCTTTTTCTTAAATTAGCAACGCACAAATGATCTATTTCTGTTAACTCCCAAACAAATGAAGTCTAAATCCTCAGTCTAGCATTTAAGGATATTCATGATATGGCCAAAGACCTACTTGTAAAGATTTTGCTTCCTCTACATGTACAGTAAGGTCTAAGCACAAAGTGCTCTGTTATTATCCTCTGAACATTATCTTGGAACCCACTCTTAGAGAGGCTGGGATTATAACACTGATGATTGCTACTGTTTCTCCTGGAATTCTCTTCTCTCCTCTACACTGGTCAAGATTAAGCCAATCAGAAGTCTCAGTGAGTATCCTTATTAAATGTGTCCTCCATTCTTCAATCTCAAACTTCGCTTTGTATTACTCTTAAGGTACTTGTCATTTTCTATCTTATCATAACATATGCATGTGTCTTATCCTCCCTAGTATATTGGGAACTCCTTTAAAAGAGGATATGTGGCCAGGCACGGTGGCTCACACCTGTAATCCCAGCACTTTGGGAGGCCAAGGCATGTGGAT
Source organism: Pan troglodytes (assembly GCF_028858775.2). NCBI lineage: Eukaryota > Metazoa > Chordata > Mammalia > Primates > Hominidae > Pan > Pan troglodytes. The sequence goes on along the minus strand of NC_072401.2, from coordinate 167,041,729 downwards.
CACCTGAGGTCAAGAGTTCAAAACCAGCCTGGCCAATATGGTGAAACCCCATCTCTACTAAAAATACAAAAATTAGCTGGGTGTGTTAGCGTGTGCCTGTAGTCCCAGCTACTCAGGAGGCAGGAGGCCAAGGCAGGAGAATCGCTTGAACTTGGGAGGTGGAGGTTGCAGTGAGCCGAGATAGTGCCACTGCACTCCAGCCTGGGTGACAGAGACTCTTTCTCAAAAAATAAAAAAGAGGGTATGTCTTTTCACAGATGTACAACAGGTATTTATTGTTTAGAATCAACAGTTATAATTAGTAGAATAGATGCATTTGACATCTTAATACATCTTACTTGAAAATCCATTATTTTTATCACCCTCAAAAGTAAAAGAAAAACTGACAGCTGTTTATGCTCTGATATATTAAACATCCTCAGTAATCATTATTTTAAAACTACATCTCTGGTTTATGAACATATAATGTGAGAGAACAGTTTATCAAGTAGATTAATTTTTAGGCACATCAAGATTAATATGATCATTTAGTATAGTACATTTAGGCAATTAAATTTTTATAATATAAGTAAGTACAACAATAAAACCCTTTAATGCCTACTGTCAAAGCCTAGAATTGTGAATTAATTGGTTATAATAGGTTGTGATTTGAAGTGGAACTTCTTAGTCATTGATTGATTAAACCAACTAATGCCTGCAAAACATATTTTTAACACCTCAGTGTATATCACCTGGTATTCTTTGTTTAACAGAACTGTACCTTTAAATACAGCTAATGCCAGATGGTCTCCTCAGAAAAAAAACAGCAGGAGGCAACATATTAATGCCACTCAACAAGCAAGTCTGCAGACAGCCAGCCAGTGAAATCTGTCTTCAGTTGCTAAGCCGTTCTGTCACCATGGCAACACCTACTTCAGAAAAAATATTGGATTTTCAAGTCAAGTGAGCCACCCACCTTAAAATTCCAGATCTTCCAAACTATGATCACCAGATACTTTAGTTAAAATAACTGCTTAGATTTTTTCCATTGACCTAAAATCAGGGCTATCTTGAAAACCATTTGCCTTTCCATTTTTAAATGTTTATTTACTCTCAGTTTCTAACTTTCCTGATTTCTAGATAAACATACTCAATTTAAATGTATGTGTATGCATATGTATACACATGCACATTTGTATATATGTACCTATATGTATATATGTACCTATATGTATTTATACACCTATATACATATATGTATATATGTGTATGCATGTGTATATGTGTGTGTATATATGTGTATATATTAGCACTTGTAGGCTAACAGTCCTAAATATAAAGAAAAATCTTAATGTCTCAGAAAATTGTCACTGGTACATGCTCTTATCAATCTTTTACTAATATTATATCTGATGTAAATAAGCAGTTAATAAAATAAGTTTATGTATTAATTAGAATAATTAATTAATTGAGACCAGAACAATATTCTTTTTGTTACCAGCCTCTAAATTATTTAGTATGAATGTACAAGATAACATTAAAACCTTAGTGGGGTTTTTTTTTTTTTTTTTTTTTTTTAGAAATGGGGACTTGCTCTGTCGCTCAAGCTGTGTACAGTGATGCAATCATAGCCCACTGCAGCCTCCAACTCCTGGGCTCAAGCAATCCTCCCATCTCAGCCTCTGGAGTAGCCAGGACTATAGGCATGTACCACAATGCCTGGCTAATTTTTCTTTCTTTTTTTTTTTTCTGGTAGAGACAGGGTCTTGCTATGTCACCCAGACTGGTCTCAAACTTCTGGCCTCAAGCAATCCTCCCATGTTGGCCTCCCAAAGTGCTGAAATTTCAAGCATGAGCCACTATGCCTGGCCAAAAGCTTGTTTTTAATACAGCTCCATTTTTAACTGGAAATGATTATTTGTCCTATAAAAGGGAGATAATCCTGTTTTATCTGATGAAAATGCAGAGAATCTAAAATAATATTTGGAAATACATTGTATAATCAAGATAAGATGGTAGAAAGGATGCTTACTTTGAAAGCATGGAAAGAGAGTGTCTAAGAACATGGCAACAGCTTCCACTCAAGTCACATGGTAAGAAGGAATATTTCCCCAAAAAGGGAAGAGAGGAGCTAATATCAGAAGGGAGGAAGACAAAATAAATAGGTGTCTAATATACCAAATTGTGTATTTAAGAATGTAGCTATATATACATGTATATTCTAATCTTGGTTTTGCCACTTACAAACCTGTGATGTTAAATAAATCATTTAATCTCTTTGGGCCTCAGTTTCCTAATTTATAGAATGGGGATAATTATAGTACCAAACCCATAAGGGATATGTGGGTAAGTCGTGCCTTTAAACATCACTTGGCATATACCAAGCATTATTTAAGGGTGAGCAATAATATATAGTACATTCATATTCTCTCCACAACATTTAAACATTTTTCCTTGGCCTTTCTATTTCATCTTTAAACTTTATTTTCTAACTTTCTCTGTGTTTTAATACTTTTTGTTTTCAGTTGGCTTCACTTTCTTATTTTTATTTTATTTTAATTTTTATTATTTGTTGAGACAAGGTCTCGTTCTATCACCCAGGCTGGAGTTCAGTGCTGTGATCATGGCTCACTGCAGCCTCAACCTCCTGGGCTCGAGCCATCCTCCCACCTCAGCCTCCTGAGTAGCTGGGACTACAGGAGCATACCACCACACCTGGCTAACATTTTGTAATTTTTTTTTTTTTTTTTTGTGGCGACAGGGTTTCGCCATGTTGCTCAGGCTGGTCTCAAGTGAGTCTGAGTGGTCTCAAACTCCCCAGCTCAAGTGATTGTCCTGCCTCAGCCTCCCAAAGTGCTGGGATTACAGGCATGAGCCACCACACTCAGCCTTCTTCTCTAGCCTTAAATATTATATTTCTGTCTATCTTATTCTTTTTAATAATCTCCATTATCTTTTTTTTTTTTTGAGACAGAATCTGGCTCTGTTGCCCAGGCTGGAGTGCAGTGGCACAATCTCATCTCACTGCAACCTCCACCTCCCAGGTTCAAGCAATTCTCCTGCCTCAGCCTCCAGAGTAGCTGGGATTACAGGCATATGCCACCACACCCTGCTAATTTTTGTATTTTAGTAGAGATGTGGTTTCATCATGTTGGCCAGGCTGGTCTCAAGCTCCTGGTCTTGAACTCCTGGTCTCAAGTGATCTGCCTACCTTGGCCTCCTAAAGTGCTGGGATTACAGGTGTGAGCCACCATGACCAGCCTATCTTAACTTCTTACCTGATATTTCCAACATTTGATAGCTCACTTCTTTAGATCTATCTCAAAGTCAAGTTGTAGGAGTTACAGAGAGAGACAGAGAGAGCATGGTGGGTCATACCAACAGTTCTTACAGCACCCAATAAGTTCCCTAGCCCCGTTAAAGATGACTCCAGGAACAAATTCAGGAATATGATATAAAATATCTCCCAGGGACCAAAGACCTCATTGTGCGAAGAGCAAATCTGGTTATCTAAAAAGTATTTTTAAATGGAAACTTTGCCATATTTTAGATTTCAACACACACATACCTTTTTTCCTTTAGAGGAGGGAGAAAAAAAAAGAGGGCAAAGCAAATGAAACGTCTTTAGGGCAACTCCTTTTTGTGAGAGAAAAAAGTTGCAGTGGTCTTAGAATAACCAATTGGATGAAAGCCAATAGTTTTTGTTTACTTAAGAGAAGGGAGAACTCCTCTTACTATCAGAATTAGCCCAGTCTATACAGGCGAGATTAGGTTCACAAACCTTTCATGACAAGTGTTTTGGGCGTTTTTTGTAATTCTATTTCTGAAATGCTTTGGGCATCTACATGTTATGCGTGTGCCTAGTGAGCATTCTCTGAGGGTTGAGAAATATTTCCCAACTATCCTGTACAATTCTCTACATGTGAATTATCATGTAATCCCTTTGAACTACATATCATGCACAGAATTTATGATTTCAAGTTCTATCCTGTGCTATTTAATTTCTAAGCTGAACACATATTTAACAGAAGGCAAGAAAGAAGATGAAATGTGGTTCACACATTTTTCATCATAATCCATTTATATAAGATAACTTGGAAAAGAATCTGTAAGTCATTTTTATTAGTCTGTCAAAGAAATGGCTGCTAATAAAACTGCCAAATCAAATCATTACCAGTACTGTGCATTGACCCTTGGCATAGGTAGAACTTTCTTTCCATCTCTGCTTCCTAATCTCTTACTTGACTAGGCTCTGGACTCCCACTCTCATTAATACCCAAAGGTTAGCTCTATGCACAGGTCAAATGTCAAATGGAGAATTAAAGCAATTGTCTGAATAATTCAGACTTAATACTTTCACCACAAATAATATTATAATAAAAATAAATTTTACCCCAAATTAACCGTGAAATTATCTCCAGTCTTTTCATCACCTTATTAGCCCATTTCCTGCTCATATGAGAACACACCCTTTCACATAAACATCAGCCAGAAGACTTTGGAATACTTGGCTTGCTAATATCCTGACTATAAATTACCAACAGAATTCATCAACTAATCATTTCGGTAGAGTTTGTCACAGGACAAAAATCAAAACAAAAAAAACGTCATTCACACGTATATCATATATTCTTAAATTCCTACAGTAATTCATACCACTATTTTCTGTCCAATCATTTAAGGAGGCTCTTCATTCCAGATATAGTTCCTTTATATATTTCTTCTTTTTAATAAAGGCTGTTCATTAAACATGCAATATATTATCAATGATTCTTATAACATTTTAATATGTTTCATAAAACTTTCACAAACCTGGAAATAAAGTCCTTTGAGAAATTGTGTGATGATTCTTGGTTTGGAAAACATTCTCAACAAATATGTGATCCCCTTCAGCACAAGTAACATTTTTCACATAAAAAAAAATTTTAATAGGGGCAGAATCTTGCTATTTTGCCCAAGCTGGTCTCGAACTACTGGGCCCAAGCAATCCTCCGCACTGAATCACATTGAAATGTAATGCAGACACATGAACAGATCAACACGAGTATGTTTTTTTAACAGGAAACCTCACCCATTTATATTATTCACTCTTAACTTCCAGCGACACAACACATGATTCATTCTGTGTGGTGCACACAACTGAGGGTTGCCCTTGCACACCACAACACCCTTCCCAGAGGCCCACTCCCAATGGTCATGTTCTCTTAGGACCAGGATTCCTAAATGGCCAGTCATGTGGGAGATGCCGGGCTTAAATTCAAAAAATTACTTGAATCTATTCGCAGAAGCACTGTGGAATAGTAGGTATCTGATCTTTGCTAATAAGTTCTCATAATTGTATTGTAACTTATATGGAACAGTCCTCCCTTGGGCAATCTTGGTTTTTACCAGTCCCTAACTCAAAGCAAAATTAAAGCACTTCATGCCATCTCCCAAAGTAATTTACTTCACAAATCATTATGGAGCACTGTAGATCTGCTGATGTCCCCATCCATTATTTCTGTTTCCCCAAAGTTTCTCTTGAGCCACCAGCCCTTAAGTCTTTCTCTTCTCTCTCTCTGACTCTCTACATACCCTCTGACTCTCTACATACCCTCTCCTTTTTATCCACTTTAGGTCCTCAGCCTTCCTGAAGGCCCAGCCCTCCAAAAAGTTTATCAGAGCAGTCTTCCAACAAAAGCTTGTTTCTTCCTAGAGAGTGGATTCTACTGCCAAGAAAAATAACATTTTCTGTAGGTACTTACAGTGTGCTGGAGTGATTTATTTCAATGCTTTCCTGGTTTTTTGCCACCCTAGGCCCTGTCTATCCACCTCCGGCACACCCATAGCCATTTACAGGTCACAGGTCAAGAAGTTCCGCTCTAAGGATTTGAAAACATAACTGATAAGTTACATTCCAGTAACGCCCTCACAGACTTCAGTTCACATAAACAGCTCATGACCCTCCATGACCAATAAGAAATAGTTATGTTCATTTCTCCAACTGTGTACATTGTTATGGGAAATACTTTAAGAAGAGTGTCCAACTGTATATCAGAAAATGAGTTCCAAGCCTCCTGGGCTTCAAAACCTTGGGCAGGTTGTTTAATGTCTCTCTGAAGCTCAACTTAATCATCTATAAAATGAGAGTGCTCCTTCTAGCTAGGAAAAAACTATAATTCTAATGTTTCACAATTCTATGGAACACTAATGAAGATTGGGTTTAACATCAGGAGTAATTCAAAATAAATTTACCCTAATCAAAAACCTATAATTGGAAAAATTAGTTAAATACTAAATATTTCTGCATAGTGAATTTCTCTCCCAAAAGCATCTGACAAACTGCATGATCATTATTCAAGTGTTAGACAAATGCAGCTGGATGAATGCTCTAAAACAGCTGCCAAAGCATGGAGAAAATCTATGGGCTGAATTCTCCTTCAATAACTCAAATGACATTGCTTTTTTTGTTCTTGTTCTTATTTTTGTGGGTTTTTACAAAACATAGTTTTTGAATTACATAGTCAAAACAGAACACTAATTGAACTATACTTAACTGCTGGAAATTAGCCTAACAAAATCAAAATTACATAACATCTTTATATTCCATGGCTTACTAGAGAGTGCTCAATAATAGCTACCTAGGGAGGAAAAGTATTAGTAATCAATTGTTGCTAATTACAATATAATCTAGTATATGCTTAATATAATTCTACTTATAATTATATACTATATAACTGTATTATATGTTTGATTTATATATATTATTTATGTATGTGATATATTATAACAGACTATATATGTGCCAGATAATTATGTTCCATTAACATGTAAAATTTTCATCTAGAGAAAATTTTCATTTTAGAGAATGCAGTTTTGGGGTGTTGTCCTTTGAGGCTGATTTCCCTCACCAAGACAATAAAACAATTTGGGATGGAGCTTATACTACGATAAGCTCCATTATGATATGATATATAAATATAATAAAACATGTATAACATTTCATTATATTTATAATATCATTATAATAGTATATTTATACTATAGTAATGGAATAATGTAATATAAATATAATATATAAGTATAAGCTCCATTATAATATATAAATATATATTTAATATAATATATACATATATTATATATTTAATATATCATATATTGTAAATATATGATATATTTATATTACATATTACATATATGCTAGGCTCTGGACTCCCACTCTCATTAATACCCAAAGATTAGCTCCGAATATGTATGCATAATATATACATATATTGTAAATATATGATATATGTATATTACATATTACATATATGTATATCATATATTTACAATACATGATATATTATATATTATAGATACATACTATTATATGTAAATATATAAATATATATTATATACCTATATATACACTATATATTAGTATATATACTAGTATACATATACTATATATATATAAGTATATTATATTTCTATTAGTATATGCTCCATCCCAAATAGTTTTACCGTCTTGATGAGGGAAATCAGCCCCAAAGCACAGCACCCCCAAAACTGCATTCTCTAAACAAAAATTTTCCGTAGATGAAAATTTCACATGTTAATGGAACATAATTATCTGGCACAATGTATCTTGAATGCTTATATGTCACCACATTCAGAACAATGAAGAAAAAGACACAAGAAATGTGAATGATTTTTTACTAGCTTAGAATAAAGTCCTCTCTTTGACTTTCCATACCTTATGCATCTTTTAAGTCCTGCTCAAAGCTCCACCTTCTTCTGAAAGCCCTCCACTGTAGACCACTCTAACTCCCTGAAGAATTAGAGTCAATACCTTCATACAAAGTACGTGGTAAAATACTGTTGTTTCTTGTTCCCTTTCGAAATACCTCTTCAATCTGCAGAATGTCACTCATATAGGAGGCACTTAGTTATTATTGTTAAATAAGTACATTCACGCTACAAATATAATAACCCATACAGAAATGAAAGATGCAGTATTTCGTTTACAGCCCTCTACTACTCAGAGTTTGATTTCCAAATGTGGCCTGGTTTGAAAGCATTTCTACCTGGAATTTCCAAATGCCTGGTGAATGAATGTCTTTGTTTTTTCTCAGTGATCTGTCCAATTAGGATGATTTACACTGCAAGTTGTTAGTAGGGCCTTTTTGATAATAAAGTATTCTTACTACCTTGGTCTGAGGGCTGAGAATATTATGGAAAATGAAACATGTTCCATGAATGAGAGCCTTCTTGGCCTTTTGGAAATGTTGGCAGAGGTATGAATGTTTTCCTTATACTACTGTCTTTATGGAGCCCATGAATGCATTAGCTTTGTCCAATGAATTTTTGAAAAAATATTAACAAGTCTCACTCTTCTGTACATTCATTTAAGAAATGCATTCTCATTGATTCACTTTCCCTGTATGCAGAGGTCACAAAATTATAGTATCCAATGAGTTCAGCTTCAATGTTAAAATAATAACAGCAACAAGAATAACAGTTTTAGCCTTTTGGCTCTCTGACCAGCACCATGGCGGTTGGCAAGAACAAGCGCCTTACGAAAGGCGGCAAAAAGGGAGCCAAGAAGAAAGTGGTTGATCCATTTTCTAAGAAAGATTGGTATGATGTGAAAGCACCTGCTATGTTCAATATAAGAAATATTGGAAAGACGCTCGTCACCAGGACCCAAGGAACCAAAATTGCATCTGATGGTCTCAAGGGTCGTGTGTTTGAAGTGAGTCTTGCTGATTTGCAGAATGATGAAGTTGCATTTAGAAAATTCAAGCTGATTACTGAAGATGTTCAGGGTAAAAACTGCCTGACTAACTTCCATGGCATGGATCTTACCCATGACAAAATGTGTTCCATGGTCAAAAAATGGCAGACAATGATTGAAGCTCACGTTGATGTCAAGACTACCGATGGTTACTTGCTTCGTCTGTTCTGTGTTGGTTTTACTAAAAAACGCAACAATCAGATATGGAAGACCTCTTATGCTCAGCACCAACAGGTCCGCCAAATCCGGAAGAAGATGATGGAAATCATGACCCGAGAGGTGCAGACAAATGACTTGAAAGAAGTGGTCAATAAATTGATTCCAGACAGCATTGGAAAAGACATAGAAAAGCCTTGCCAATCTATTTATCCTCTCCATGATGTCTTCGTTAGAAAAGTAAAAATGCTGAAGAAGCCCAAGTTTGAATTGGGAAAGCTCATGGAGCTTCATGGTGAAGGCAGTAGTTCTGGAAAAGCCACTGGGGACGAGACAGGTGCTAAAGTTGAACGAGCTGATGGATATGAACCACCAGTCCAAGAATCTGTTTAAAGTTCAGACTTCAAATAGTGGCAAATAAAAAGTGCTATTTGTGAAAAAAAAAAAAAAAAAAAAGAATAACAGTTTTAAAACTATTCAGGAAAAATACCTCACACTGAATTGATGTCCCTGAAAATTAGGTGTAATTTTTTAAGATACAGTTTGTGCAAACTGAAATAGACTCAAAGGAGAAGGGAAAATGTTTGTTAAAATAGCATAAGGTGCCCTCACTCCCATCTATCCAGTAATCTGAATCTAATTAAAAAGCATACTCAGAAGTCTAGAAACAATAGAAAAGGATCTCAAAAATATTAAAAATATCACATAGTTCATGTTTCCCACTGCTGGAGAGAAACCTAGAGTTGTCCTCAACATACAACCTAACAATTTAGACACATGAGTAAAATGAATATACTCTTCTAATGAAGTTTCTCATGTTCACTCCATAGTTAACTAGTGGAGAGGAAATTAGAAATTGAAATGGGTTTGACAAGTACAGTAAAAATGTGTGTTACTCATACATATGAAAATATAAAAATGCTACTAATCCCAATGCTACACTGACCAGTGGAATACTGAAACTAACCCATTATGGACATTGGGGAGACCATTCTAAGTATCTAATAACATTCAACCCAAAGGTTATTGTAATTTGAAGGAGGCTAATTTGAGGAAAGTTTATAGAATTCTTCCTATGCATTAACACATAGAAGCATTTTTATCAGGTATTTTGCACATGTTCAACACCTCTAAAGTTTTCTGCAGCTCATACATTTGGAATCAAGAAATGGCGGCAAAAATTCTTCCAGAGGAGGAAGTCTCCATATTTTAAGTACTGAGTCTGACCCATTGTATGGAGAAATTAATGTTAAATGCAAGAACAGAATGAGGACCTGCATCTCACTGAGTAGATTGAAGGTAACACAGAACCAGGGCTCAATATAGAAAACACCAGAACAAGAAACACGACCAGCCTAGGGTGGAACATTAACATAAGACCCAGTTGGTGACAAAATATACATGCCAAGCACTGTGGATACAGTAATTAATCTGCCAAAGACAGCCACCTCTCCTCAAAGTCACCATTCTAGAAGGAAGGCAGAATTATGGATTGATATAACTACTTGCCTTGCAGCTGGAGAAGCAGGTGTGCTTGCATGCATGTCAATGGTTTGGCAAAGTGTGTATAACTAGATCTAATATGTGTGTCATTCATTCTGAAGTGTTCACTCGCTCACCACTTTCAACAACACATCGAGAACCTACTATAGACCTGCACCAGATGGTTCACGCTGAAATGTGCAGTCACTATCTTGATTCCAGGAGAAGACAGACAAGTTTGAAAAAGTCTCCTTAAGAAATGAGAAGACATTTCACTTTATAATTTGGCAACTGTGAAAATAAAGCACTGACAATATAAAATATGTCCTAAATCTAATTGAAATTCTAATTTTCACTAGATGTTTGGACTTGTTCATTTATTATGCTAGTGGCATTTAATAATATTTATTTGCCAAATAATTTTACAGAGTTTAATTTATAAATGGCCGTTAAGTCACCTCAACCTTCTAACAGTTTTAGCATGTTTGGCTATGAAATTAGTTCTCAAGGACTGTTCTCCAGGGAGGAAGACAACTCCAGCACAACCAATACTTTAAGCCATGAAGTTGTAACCTATCTCAGAAGGTATCCGGTTAGCATTCTGTTGAAAGCAAAGGCAAAGTTAGCCCAACTGTTTAAAAACTCAGAGAACAATAATAGCCCAAGAAAACTTCCTGAAAAAACATTCTTGAGAAATGATATTTTTTACAAGAACCAACCTCTCAGATTAAAGAAAAAACTCTCAATTCCTGACAATAGCTATAAGTAGAAGTAAAAACAAGAAAAACAAGGGCTATTTTATAGATAGGAGTGAAATCTATAAATATAAATAGTTAAACTAATTTGAAATTTAAAACAAAGACGACTTCTGCATCCACAATTATCTTGCCATCATTGAACCCTAAATAAAACCTATATGTCTAGATAGTATTTCAGTCTATTTAGCTACATAGTATCATTCATTATATATCTATGTAATAGTATTCACATGAGATTTATCTATCTCTATATTTTTATGGCTTTAGCATTTTCTCAAAACTGAATTTGACTCTTGAGAAAATACATGTAGCAGCTGATTTCTCTTTGTGTGAGCTCTATAAAGGTCTTGTTGATTTTGTGGAGTTAATGCAGTTTCCAAAAGTGCATTAACTTAATTCCCCTGATGCTGGTTATGTTGAAAATCTGGCTTAACATTTACTGAGTTCCCACAATGAATAAGACTGGTTTCCTCTAGTAAACTTAAAGAAAAAAAATCTGTGCTGAACAATGTCAAGATCTGAGACAAATGAAAATGTTTGAATAGGACTGTTGTACTTTAAAATCAGATGTCCAGCACTGCAACTAAAACACAAAAAGGACAAAAAGTATTTCATTTTGCAAATGTCTTTAACATTTTCAGTAGTTTCCCCTACAGATATTGTCTTTGTGTTTGCTACATTAAGAATAAGATAGAGAAGCCTTCAACCCCTGCATCATATGCAGCAGGCATTATGCAGAATCAAGTAATGTATCCACTGGTTATACAGTATGCAATATAAGCTCAATGTGTGTGAAAGAGTGAATCCAAAGCAAAAAAATGAAATAACACATTTCAAGAAACGCAATGGCATTGCCTCAAAGGGTGACCAACAGGTAAAGTAAAATGGCATGGACATAGTAGGTGTTCATTAAATATTCCCTAAATTACATTGAAATTATTAGTTCTATTTTTAAAAGGCCTATATTTTCATCCTGGAAAGTTAATTTCAGTGTGGAATGCCACACAGTAATATTTTATAATAGCTATGAAGAAAGGTTGTTTTAGAAATTACCACTTGGCTAAAAAAAGAAAAGGAAAAAGGGTATTCAAGACCTGGGTCAGGAAGGTGACAATCTGATCTTTATATTGAAGTTTCACTACCCTAAACTCATGGCTAAAGGTTATGACTTGTGCAAATTTTGAGCAGAGTTCTAGAAATAAGCTATTTCTTGGAGAAAACATTACACAATGGCAGTGACTAGCAGCTGCATAGTGAAGGAAAGATTTTATGATTTTAAATACTTTTGCCTGTATAGGAAGAGAAATTGGATAGGTCCAATCAGTAAGCATCACTTTGGGATCTGAACATATGAGCAGTTGCCTACATTGAGCAAATAAATGTGATAATTATTGTTCCTTCTAATTACCTTGACATGCGTAACCACAGCAAGAAATTTTGGGGGGCTGGGCACAGTGGCTCATGCCTGTAATCCCAGCACTTTGGGAGGCCGAGGCGGGCAGATCCCCTGAGGTCAGAAGTTCAAGACAAGCCTGACCAACATGGAGGTTTTTTGTTTTGACAGAGTCTCACTCTGCACCCAGGCTGGAGTGCAGTGGTGCGATCTCGCTCACCACAACCTCCGCCTCCCAGGTTCAAGCGATTCTCCTGCCTCAGCCTCCTGAGTAGCTGGGATTACAGGCATGTGCCACCACGGCTGGCTAATTTTTGTATTTTTAGTAGAGACGGGGTTTCACCATGTTGGTCAGGCGGGTCTTGAACTCCCGACCTCGTGATCCGCCCGCCTTGGCGTCCCAAAGTGCTAGGATCACAGGTGTGAGACACCACGCCCGGCCAGGAAGAGGTTTTTTAGCAACCTGAATTTAAGTTATATTTAGGCTTATTTAGAAAATAAACAATTTGCATCCATTTTAAAATAATGAGCCTTTGTTTGAAATGAAATGTCTTCAAATGAGGGGATTATTATAGAACTATGATGTTTAGCAATGATTTGATAGTAAAGAGATTTCTGCAGAAAACAAAATATTTACCAGTAGTGGAAAGTTGTTCCACGGTGTATTATCATAAGTAATTCATTTATCTTTGCTTAACAGCCATCTCTTCAATACTCCACATGTGCCACCCTACCCTTCAAAGATTACTCATCTAGGGACAGTTAAAGAAGTGGGTAAATCATTTGAAAATCATAAAAGACACTAGTAACACAAACAGGCTCTTCTCTTAGGCCATGTTTTATTAGAAAAAGCTGGCTGTTAGATCACTTACAAAACACCATATCCTGAATGTTCAAAGAAAGAAAAACGTTCACAGAGCAACGGACTCATGGCAATTCCAGTAATTAATGAGAAGGAAACAAAAGAGCAAATTTAAACATGTTTCAAATTTAAGTTCATTTGACCCATCACGTAGCTCGGATAAACCTCCTCCTCTGTGGCATTTCAAAGTGCACGATTTGAATACCATTTCATGAGAAAAAGGAAAATGAAAACCTGGAGATACATATCTTCTGTGTTAGAAACAAGCACACAGTTCTTAGTTTTCAACACTCAGGTCTCATGCAGAGTTTTTAAAGGTCAAAATTTTACTAAATAAATGCTTACCAATTATCTTTAAAATGTTTATTTAACACTTAAAAAGCAGCTTAACTTTCTAAGATGTCTGAAGACTCTTCTCTTCCAAAAGGAAGACAACCCCTTACTAGTCCAGTTATATGAGACAACAAACACAGCAAGTTCAGCACTGAAACTTGAAAAGACATGTAATTCACATTGGTATATTTCTCCATTATGCAAAACTGGATTCAGTGCACACAAAAAATAAGCATATGCAAAAGAAAAGTACCATCTCTATCCTTTCTTGTTATCACACTACTGGCATGCTAATATGCATGATGTCAACATCGACCAACATGGCTTTGTTTTATGATATGCATTTTTGCCTATTTGAGAAATTTCATTTATTCAAAAATATTCACTGAGTGGCCACTATGTCCCAAGCATAATACTAGACATTCGGGATTAAAAAATATATATAAACAAAATACAATCCTAGAGCACAAGAAGCTACAGGAGCTTCTTGTTGTCCGGGATTGTATTTTGTCTATAGATTTATCTGTAGACCAACAGTGGGAAATACCATAATGAGGTAATAATAATTGTTGCCACATATTGAATTCAGAACTTTATATTTACCACCTCATTTAATCATCACATTATTGTCATTTCATAGGTGATGAATTTGGGAGGTAGAGAGAAGTTAATTGACTTGCCCAGGGACACTCAGCTAAAAATAAGAAACCTCAGGATTTGAGCTCAAGTCCCCTGACATCAAAGTCCACACTGTAATTCTTTACAGCTCTCCAAAGAAATATGGAAGCATAAAGAAAGAGCCCCAGTAGGGGTAAGAAAGTTAGGGAGTGGGGAGAAAGGAGGTTTCAAAGAGCTTTTGCTTCTGCTGAGACTGTAAAAGACTAAGTTAGTCAGGACTGGAGCAGTTTCATCATAAATTCTTTAGGAAAATAAGTCAGATTGCCAATGAAAATATTGATATTGCCCTAGATTTATTTGGCTACCTAAAGAAACAACCATAAAGACATTCTCAAATACTGATGCACACTTTGTTCCTATTGAGTGTCCTATTGAGTGACGCTTGCTTGATTCAAGCTTGCTTGATGATTATTGTTCATCATCATGTCAAACTGAAGAAAAGCAAGAATGTCCCACATTTTAAAATTGATAAAAGGCAAACAGGCAGGGTGTGGTGGCTCACATCTGTAGTCCAGCTATTCAAGAGGCTGAGGAGGGAGACACCTTGAGCCCTAGAGTTCAAGGCTGCAATGAGCCATGATCGTGCCACTTCACTCCAGCCTGGGTGACACAGCAAGACCCCATCTCAAAAAAAAAAAAAAAAAAAAAAAGCAAACATTTGTGAACAAAAAAAAAAACAGTAAGAAGAGGGAAAAAGTCCTTCAGGGCTATCAACTAAGCCTGTGCAACAGCATCCTAAGAGGAAAGCATTTGGCACGATTGGTGGAGGCAGATCTCACGTGACGACGCAGCCAAGAGTGCCTACTCTAAATGACTGTAAAGGCCATGGAGCACAGTTTCCAGACCAACTGAAAGTAAAAAAAGAATATTCACAAATTAACATTTCTTCTTAATAACCAGATGTAAGCAACTTCATTAAATGTGTTTCTATATACTACACTACTTTGGCCTCACAGCGATCCTGTGAGTTCTGTGTTCTTAACGTATTCCCTTGTCATACACGAGGAAAAGAGGTGAACAAAAGTAAAAAGCATGAAGCTATTTAACAATAAAAGAAGAATTGTGATGCATTTGTCTAACTTTAATCATTTTCATCAAAATTATGTGTCCTTTTCAGCTCCGTAAGAGAGAGAAAAAAGCAAACAAACAAAATTATTTCTCCTCTGCCTCATTGCCTCAGAATCATGCTCTGATTCTAAGCATAACTTAAAAGCCTACTCTACATAAACCACTACACTAGCTGTTTATGGAGGGAAAAAATGGAAAACATATGTTCCCTACCCCTGAAGAGCTCCCTGTATGAGGCCCTCTGCTGGAGAATTGCCAACTGAATCATTTTTTTCTTTGTTCTACATCCAGTCTCATGTGACAAATGAATCTTTAATACTATGATAAAGAATGATAATGGGCTAATGGAAGTGTAACACTACTTCCAAGATAAGCTCCCTTTTTTATTGTTGTTGTTATTTTGTTTCTGAGATAGGGTCTCGCTCTGTCACCCAGGCTGGAGTGCAGTGGTACAATCATGGCTCACTGTAGCCTCAAATTCCTGGGCTCAAGCGCCCTCCTAAGCCCCCCAAGTAGCTGGGACTACAGGCAAATGCTACCATGCCCAGCTAATTTTATTTTTTTGTAGAAACAGGATCTCATGATGTTGCCTAGGCAGATCTCAAACTCCTAGTCTTAAGCACTCCTCCTGCCTCAACCAGGTGTGAGCCACCAGCCAGCAGGAGAGGAGGAAATCCCATGGTAAAAGGCTGGGAAATCTTATATAGTACGAATCTAACTTGGAGATTTGAAACATACATTAGCCTATTAAGAGCTCTGTTAGGTCTTTCAATATACAAACCTGTTTATCTTTGTTTACATAATGCCTATCAAATCATGCTGAATATATGTTCTATGGAATATATTTTGAGAAAAGCTGGGTTAATGTGTCACCTGTTACAAGAGCTATTTTGTATTTCTTAATAATATTTAGAAATAGGATTTCGCCCCTATGGTATGCCAGTAAGGGAGTTACTAGCAAATGAGTCGTCTGCCACCTCTGAAATCAGTTGTCACAGAAAGCTGCCTGTTTTGTCTGAGCAAAGGCTATCATGTAGGGGCAAGCCCAACTTGCCTTCTCTTCCATTAACCAATTACAAGTCAATCAAGAACATCACTTCTGGCAAAAGCTGTGTTGACTCATTCAGGTCTAAAAATAACTCTTGACCATGTGTGGTAGGTCTAGATTCTTCTCTAGGATCTAACATCTATCTTCACGAATTTTAAGGTGTTACTTAGTTGTAACCATTTGCCACTACTACATACTAATCTGCTATAAAAAGAGGCCATACAAATAATAAAAATCCCCACTTGTTTTTTTCAAGTTGTGTGGAAACTTTGCCAGCATTAAATGTTCCATCACAATATTTGGCAAATTCATACTGGCATTTATACACTTTATATTTTAACAGATTCAGAGAGGAATACGTCCAAAATAATCACTCCAGCCTTTGAGAAAGAAAAATCCTGCTCTAAAGAATGTTTTTGAGATAGCATTTTAGCTATAAATCAGATTTACTTCCCAAAAGCTATCTTGAACTACATGTAAAAGAAATAGTGTTTTAAGCAAATTAATCTTAACTCATATTTAACTCCGGGTCGAGTGGTCTGGGAACACAGAATCCATTACTTAGACATAAGTTAATAAAGGTTTCTTTTATGAGTACTGTATTTCGATGATGGCTATACATGCCTAGGAAGGCATATGTTTGGGTTTGAATACGTGAGTCCTTAAGCATGGAAATAAGAAAAAAGTATAAAATCTAAGTAAAAGGAAAGAAAAACGGGAAAAATGATCATGCCTAGCAGGTATGATATCTAATGGGGACATATCTGAGCACTTAGAATCAGCCCCTAGCCTAGTCTAAGCCCATTTTTCATCCCAGTTCCAAATGGGCCACAAACACTAACTCCCAGTGTAGAGGAAACCCATCTGGGGTCCAGTCTTAACAATGTGTGAGAAGATGAGACCAATGACAGGACCATTTGTGGTTCTGCTTATTGAATTTGGCTGCTACTCGCAACCCTCTTTCAACAGATTTTTGCAGACCTCAGAAGTGATACAAAATGATGACTGAGACCCAACATTCAGCTGGTCAACAATCAAGCTGATTCCTAAGATGTCATCACAGAATAGGTTTGGCTATTCCTCGATGACCAATTCAAAATGGAATTTGCTTTGCCTTTTGATGAATTCAAAAGTTGAACATCTTGCAAAGAAAGTCATTTTCAGGAGATAACCTCAACTACACCCCATGTCCTATACCAAGCATGTATAAAGATCACTTCTTTCTGCTCAGGAAGAGAGCTAATTGTATCAACAAACATCTCTGTCCAAAAACTGCTAGTCTAACGAAGTAAACCTCTAGCTTGCTTATTCTACCACAAGAAAGGGCTTTTTGTGGGTATGTTGTTGTATTTTCTTGGAGTTCTTCTGTTACGACAACTAAATCCTTAGAAATCCACTGTTTTTTTAATGTTCAGGAAAAGAATCTAGATTAAGAAAACTAATCAACAAATCTGACACCTCTCTTGCTGGAAAATAAAACACAAGTGAGCAATTTCACCTCAAAATTTCAGTCAAGTAAACACATTTCTTAAGTTCAATATTATTTCCTAAAGCTGAATCAGAAATGTTATTTCAAACCAAAAAATAAGGTACTTAAAAGGTGAAAATAGTAAAGACAGTTGGCCCTTTTTCAAAAGCAGGGGTCCTAGTGAAGACAGATATCTATACTAGCTATTCTGGAATTTGTAAATGTCAACAAACTGTACATTTCCTGTCTTTCGTCATCAATTCTTCAATAATCCAGTCTCCCTGACCTGCTGACCCTACTGTCTTTTTCTCCAGTCCTCCCAAAGCCGATCTTGCAGCCTCACATCACTTTATGCTGTTCTTCAATCTCCCAATTCTCTATTCCCCTCAGGGCAAGCGACTATCTTCTGTGTTATCTTCTATGGGTTGTGCAGAGGCACAACTCACAGACGCCTGGTCCACCTTAAGTATACAGGTGCTCAAAAAAAAAAAAAAAAAAAACACTGAATGAGCCCACTTGTACCTCAGAATAAGTATAAGTATTCCTTTTTACTTCTTAAAATAGTTTAACCTAAAAGAAACTGAAAGGCCATTTAAGAATGGTGAACATTTTCCTTTATCCAAACTTCCTTAAAGTTAATTCACACAAGCACCATCAAACTTGTATACTGATCAGATCTCTATATTTACTAGTTTCCTGAAGATTTCTAACCTCCTTGACGCTCATAAAAGGTGATGGAGGGGGATATCACCTTGTAGTTTTGTTAGTGTTGGTTTATAATAGTTTATTTCTACTTTTAAAAATATAAGGGACACAGACATTTTGTATTCTATTAGTAATACCACAGACTTAGAGTCTCCTTCATTTAAAAAGGAATTGTAAAGTACATATTGTACAACACTTCTAAGTTTGTCTCTGTAAGAGGAATTCAATCAACATATTTTGAATGTATGAAAAATAAAACATTTTATTTTAATACACTGTTATGCAGCTATTGATGGATTCATTTTTTCCATACTGCATATTCAGTATTTTTCCATAATGTAGATTATTTCATAATGTATATTCAAGCCTGCTGTGTGCCAAACATGAGCTGGGTGCTGGAGTCAGGGTCCCCACTTCATACAGCTTGCAATCTAAAAGAAGGATTTGCAAACCTTGATGAACTATATATTTCAGATACTTAAGCAAAGAAATCATTGTTTTCATTTTCTAAAGCATATCACATTCTAACTGTAATATCACTTTAAAATTTTATTTCCAAATTTGAAACAACAAAAAGTTAAACATTAGCTTTCATATAATCTCTTGAAGTAACAACGCAAAAAACTCTGGGATCAATCTACAAAATAGAGTAACAAAGGGTTCTCATTAAGTAAGCAGCAGGAGAGTCACAAATACTTACATTAGCTTTAACTGTGCCTAGGATATCTTGGCTTTGGTTATTGGATTTAGCTGAAAATCAGTTATCACATTTTAAATTTTTCCCTGTCTTCAGATAACAGTATGAAACTAAGTTTCAAAATGTCCAATCCTACATGCTGAATCCTGGTAGATAAGAGTAGTTAATATTAAACGTTTTCTAGGATCTGATCTTAGAATTTTGACAGCAAACTTACACGAACCTTTTTTTCTTATATTATTTGAAGGTAAGAAATATTTCCTGAAGATTTATTCTTGATCAACCCACCTACTATATATTTGAAGATCAAAATGTCTATTGATCACCTATTTTAATCCCTTCTCAGTTTGGTTCTTATGTATCATTATAAAACTATACTGGCCCTGCATTGAGAATTTTTAGCCTACTTTTCTTGCTTGCTTTGTCATTAAACAAAAATTAAGCATCCATCCCATGCTGATATTATTAGCACAGATTACTTTAGCTGTACCTTGATTATCAGAAGACCAGGCCCAAATTATTTCCTAAGCAGAAACATAACGAAAAAAGTCCCAAGAACATTTTTAAATACCTCTTTATTTATACTAAATGCATCACAATTAACATAAACCAAAACGTGCTTTAACATACTCCTAGGAAAGACGAACACAGATGGTTATTTGGGAACATCAGTTGGAATAAAGACCCCATCACAAACTATTCATCTCAAATGGTTATAGCAGAGAAAATGGAATACTCCTTTTTCCTTGGAAAGGCCTTGTGCAGTTTCAAAATCTGGTTTCAAAAGTCAGAAACCACTTTTCACCCTGGTAGGACGAGGGGCACCAACGTATCTGTATACACCACCACCCCAGATTGGCAATATCCCTAAGATTCCCCAAGCATCCACAGCAGCGAGTGTACCTAATACGTATGCACACACAGGTAGAGATGGGTACACAGAGCCAATAAACTGGTCCTCTGGAAATTAGAGAAAACATGATAAATGACTCTTTCTCCCTCGTTCTCCTTTCCTCTCAATCACTGCCTTCTGCACCTTATCTTTCTACTCTTGTCAGCAAGGGAGACCAACCCCCCTTGCTGGGGACTAGCAATCATTCCTTTGGGTTTTTCACACAGCAAAGTGAGAGCGACCGCTGGGGTTGCGTGCGTCAGGATTTGTTTTTTCTGTATTGCTATCCCCCCCATCCCCCGCCACCCCAGCCTCCCAAGCCTATACTTACTAGAGGGTGGCCTAAGGTCTGGGGAGATGGGATTGGTGCTGGGGGGATGGGACGGGAAAGCAGAAATTGGGCCACTGGCGCTCTAAGTCGGGTTCTTCCCCATTTCCATCCCTCCCTCCACTTCCCACCTTCCACCTTAGATACCTTTTACCAAGAGGCACCCCTGGGCCCATCCCTCCCTCCTTCCCCCACCGCCACCAGTCCCACCCTCTGCCGCCCCCCTCCGGGATGCCCCCAGGGCTGTCAGGGGGCAGCGCCCTTACCAGGCTCATGGACGCCAGGGTTGTCGGACAGCTCGATGACCAGGAGCTCCCGGCCCTCGAAGCTGCGCCCCACCGTGTAAATCCTGCTGATGGCGGTGCACTGCAGCCACACGGACACGAGCGCCTCGCGCAGCTCGGGGTAGCGGTGGTACTCGAAGGAGATGCCGTCCTCTTGCTGCAGCCGCCGGCGCCGCCTCATGCCCGCCGCGGGCGCCCCAGGCTCCTGGGCTTCGGCGCCCAGGAGCCACCCGCAGGCAGCCAGTGCCCCACACAGAGCCAGCAGCGCGCTGCCCCCTCGCCCGGCCATCGCTGCGCTCCGCCGCCGCCGGCCGTGCCTTCCTACGCGGGCGGCCTCTTTTGTCTGCCCGGCCCTGGGCTTAGCCCGCCGGCGCTGCTGGGGGCGGCAAGTTCCGCACCAGCCTCCACTCGCCTCACCTTCCCCGGCTGAATGAGTGTCAGCCCGCGCACTGGGGCCACCCAGAGGAGACGGGCAAAGCCGCGGCTCCACGGGCTGCACTACTGGCCGCGGAGCCCAGGGGAGCTGCAGGAGAAACCACTGCGAGGAGGGGGCCGGCGGAGAGACGGGCCGGCGTGGATCTGGGAGGGCTGCTGGCGTTATTTGCTGGCTCGGAACCACGTCAACAGCCAAATGGCGTCCGGGACGACGCAGGTGAAATGACAGCTAAGGTCCGGGGTTCGGGAACGTTACTGTCATTGAGACACCCATGACCCACCCACGTCACTGCGTATGGAAAAAATATTCTTGTATTGTTAGTGGAGCCTTTTAAAGGGACATCTATTCCAAGCCTACCAGTTTCCATCTTGATACACCAAGAATTAGAGAATATTCCAGAAAAAAAGGAAGTACTGGCAGCCACTTGCCATCTCCTGATGCGTCTTTCATAATTGTATCAAGAGTCAAAACACAAACCCAAGGGTTGGGTTTTCATTTATTGGAAGGTCTTGCTGGAAATCAGAACATTAAGTGCTTTGATTTAGAGGTTTAAGAGAATAGAAATGCTTTCTTCCAATTTGTAGATACTGTCCTTAATTGTATTTATGCACATTCCTAGATTCTTCCAGAAAACAAACAGACAAAATAGATAAGGCAATGTCATATGGCTGTGCCTGCACCAGCCCTCCTCTTTAATACTATGGAGAAAATAAGTACTACTCTGCTGATGCTTTAGACAAAGGATTTAGTTTGGCATTAAGATTAAATCCTGTTAAGAAAACTCTGATGATGACATGACACCTCCGTTCCTTTTGCAAAGCTATTGTAAAAATAAAAAATCACTTACAGCTTTAAATATCCACCCCTTAGTCGGGATTTACATTCCTGGAGCAATGTCTGGAGCAGATGTTACTCTAAAGAGGCTGCTGTTTGGATTCAGGGACAGCACAAATCTAAATTAACAAATAATCCATTGGGTATTGCAACCGAGCAGGAAAAGTGGACACCATGCGGGTAATTTTCCATGTTAAGCTTCTTTGTTTTTCTAAACTTGTTCATTCTTCACCTGTTTAACAGTGCATTGCACATAATAAAAACTTTTACGTGGAAAAGGAGTTAGATATTTAAGTCATCTTATTGGATCAATAAACAAAAGCACAGACATGGTTGGTAAGGTGCTGCTCGAGGGGCTGGCTTTAAACACCCCTATGTACATATACTACAGCAGCATGGATCTTCTTTTTTTTTTTTTTTTTGCGTTTTCGGGGAGAAACTGTCACTGTAAACACATGGCACTCAAGTTGAATTGATGTGGATCCAGCCATTTTTTTTTTTGTCAATGCAGGCAGAGCTCAAAATTGTATATTTTCCACTATGACCAGTCTGTGCTTGATTACATGGTCCAGAAGTTTGAAATCAAACTTATAATTATATTTCTAAAACCATGCCCAAAACAGCAACCTTGGAAGCCTAGAAAAAAAAATTGAGTAGCTAAAACCAAATAACTTCAGAAGTAGGAGGTTAAGATTTTCATGTTAGCAATTTAGAGTAACCACACTAATTTGTGGCTAGGTGGGGCATACTGACTAGTAACTACACACATAAACAACATATTTTTCATTGAAGTCCTGTGTTGTTCCTTAGCTGTCTCTTTGAACAAAGGATATGCGTTCTATTTTCTCCAAAATAAAAAATTTTGGAATGAAAACTTGGTCTTTGAATTTCTGGGCTATTTTTAGGTGTAGGTCAGCTGTACCAACTTTACTGGCATATGTATTACTTGTTTGTGGCTTCATAGGCAATTATACAAAAGATTATATATCCACCCTGATTGCTGGATTTAAAAAATTTTATTTTGGAGAAAAAAAAATTGTAATGTGTAAAATCATGCCTACTATGTGGTCTCACTTATTGGGCAGGGGGTTCTCTTTTACAGCTTAGTTGTTTGTTTCCCTAATCTGTAAAATAAAAGGTTTGGATTTTTCACTCTCTAACGTTTGCTTGCAACAGAATCATGTAGAGAGTTTATAGAATGTGCAGATTCTTAAGCCCCTACGAATTCATCAGGTCTGGGGTGGGTTTCAGGTATTAACAAGCTTCTAGGTTTTAAAAAGAAGACCAGTCATTTCCGATGTTGATGTTTGATTGACAAAGACATTTTGAGAAATAATGTACTGTAAGTTTCCCACCGTCTCTTTCAGACCTAAAATGCTATGATTCTGGAAATTTTCTTTTTGAAGTGAATTCCTGCTCATTTGATAAATGGTGGCACTCCTCACATATTATTGGTCGTACTACATACACCAAGGCATCAGTTCAAATGAACTAAAATTTGGTCTTTGAATTTCTGAGCTATTTTAGGTATAGGTCAGCTGTACCAACTTTACTGGCGTATGGATTACTTGTTTGTGGCTTCATGGGCAATTATGTAAAAGATTATATACCCATCCTGATTGCTGGATTAAAGAAAAATCTTGTATGCCAAGTCTTTAATGTGTGTACACATAGTTAAATTTAGTATCCATTTCAAATCATGTGCACACATGCACACACAAGAAACAAAAAGAGAAAGAAAGAGCTGCTTTTTCTTCATGTCATTATAGGCATCCATAAGAGCATATTTAAACTCTCTAGGTCTCCCTCCACTTCTTGCTTCACCTCTATTATCTTTAAATTAAGAAACTATCTTTTTCTGTATCAATAATATTTTATTTCCTTCTTTCAAAGCCCTTCCTAAAATTCATCTACTTCATAAAAATTTTGTGAACACATAGCTCTATATTCATCCTGTTGTGTGCTGGTAAATGTCAGCTGTCTGGGGGGAAAAGTCTGATTTAGAATGTTTGCTAATTTCCATGGTTTAAATATTCCCACCATGGCTGATTTCAAACTACCAATGTTGTATCACTGAATACAGTGTTAGGAAGAGATATGCAGTAGCATGACATCATATAGTGTTGTGATGGGACAATTCTTTATACTCCTCCTTTGCAAGTGATGAAACTTAATTTCTTCCATCTGAGTGTAGGCAGGACTTAGTGGTTTTCTCATGAACATAACACAGCAAAAGTAATGAGATGATCTTCCAAAATTAGGTTATTAAAAAGACTGCAGCTCCCATCTTAATTGCTCTCTCATGCTTGTGTGTGCGCTCTCTCCTCCCCCTCTCCCTCTCTCTCTCCCTCCTTTCCTCCCCCCAGTCCCCCATCACTCCATCGCTTGTCTTGGGGAAGTTGTCTGCCATATTGTGGAGAGGCTTATATAGCAAGGAACTGAGGCATCTGGCAAACAGCCTGAGAGAAACTGACATCCTCGGTCTAGCATTCAGTTAAGAACTGAGGTCTGTCAACAACCATGTGGGTGGGCAGGGGCAGATCTCAGCCCCACCTGAGCCTCAAGAGGGCTCTATCTCTGACATCTGAGGTTTACCACAGCCACATTAGAGACTCTGAGCCAGAACCACCACCAATACATACATCTCCCCCATACAGTTACAATAGACATAAATAACCTCAAGAACATCAAGGATAGGGTGATGTCAGCAAGATAGCAGAATAGGAAGTTCCAGCCCTCATTTCCCAACAGAAACACAGATTTAACAGTGATATAAGTAACAAATTAGCTTCATAAGAAGTTCAGGATTAAGTTAAAAAATCTCAGTACCCCAGACAAACAAAAAATCACAATCAGCCACACTGAAACAGATAAGAAAAGCTATTTCACTTTACCTGCGAGTACAACTCAGCACCAGAGAGACTACAATCCTTTCCTGGTGTAGGGAGGGCAGGGGATAGAGAGTAGGGTGAGCATCCAACATTTCTGGCCTTTCAGTACACCCCTCAAGGGGCTGGCTTCTGTTGTGCCTCTTACAGAGTGCTTAAAGACATGGCATAGTCCAGATGCCTGGGAAAGCTAGGAGAATGGGCACCTTCCCATGGCTGGCAAGGCTCTGAGAGATCTGTAGAAGGCATAGAACTAAGGCCTCTCCTTCAGGAAAGAAGGAGGAGTGGATCATGATTCTAATGTCCTGAGCCTTTCAGTGAGCTCCCTGAAGAGCTAGTTTCTATCTCATCTCATATGGAGCACAGATGAGACTGACATGGGAACCAGAGGGAGCAAGAGATTGCTAGTGCTGAAAAGAAAAGAAAGGAAAAGAAAAAAGAAAAGAAAAGAAAAAGACTGAACACCTGGATCAGGACCTAGGAACAAGACCCAGAAACTATCTGGGCTGTCTTTCCCTATCAAAGCCAGTTCATTAAGAGTGGAGAACATGTCATTAAGACATGGATGTCACATGTAAAGACATCAATGCAAAGCTACAAGTAACATGAAGAATCAGGAAAATAAAACGCAATCAAAAGAACAAAATAAATATACAACAACTGGCCCTAAAAAAATGGAGATCTATGAATTGTCTGACAAAGAATTCAAAATGATCATCTTAAAGTAGCTCAACAAGTTACAAGAGAACCCAGATAGACAACTAAACAAAATGAGGGAAATAACACATTAAATAAATGAGAATATTATGAAGAAATAGAAAAGATAAAGAAGAACCAAATGGAAATTCTGAGGTGAAAGAATGCAATAACTGAAATAAGAAATTCATCATAAGGGTTTAACAGCAGATTTGATCAAACAGAAGAATTAGTCAACTCCAAGACAGGTCATTTGAGATTATCCAGTCAGAGAAGCAAAAAGAAAAGAAAATCAAAAAGAGTGAAGAGAGTCTAAGGGAATTATCAGACACCACCAAGTGAACAAATATATTGATTATGGGTGTCCAGAAGGAGAAGAGAGAGAGAAAGAAACATGGAAACCATAAAGAAAATACATACAATAGATAAAGAAAAAGAAATAAATACATACATACAAAAGAAAAAATAAGGGAATCAAAGCATATCACTACAAAAAAATCAGCAAAACACAAAGGAAGACAGCAACAGAGGAAAAGAGAGACAAAAGAACTACAAAACAGAAAATGACAAAATATCAACAGTAAATCCTTACCTATCGATAATGTAAATGTAAACGGATTAAATGCTCCAATAAAAGTACGTAGAATAGCTGAATGGATTAAAAAAAATAACTATATGTTGTGAGCAGGAGGCATTCTTTAGAATCAAAGATACACATAGGCTAAAAGTAAAGAGATGAAAAAAGATATTCCATGCAAATGATAACCAAAAGAGATCAAGGATAACTATAATCATATCAAATAAAATAGAATTTAAGTCAGAAACTGGCATAGGAGGTCCCCATTATTTAATGATGAAAGGGATAAATCATCAAGAAGACGTAACAATTAAAAAATGTGGCCCATATACACCATGGAATACTATGTGGCCATAAAAAATGATGAGTTCTTGTCCTTTGCAGGGACATGGATGAAGCTGGAAACCATCATTCTCAGCAAACTATTGCAAGGACAAAAAAAACAAATACCGCATGTTCTCACTCATAGGTGGGAATTGAACAATGAGAACACATGGACACAGGAAAGGGAACATCACACACTGGGGCCTGTTGTGGGGTGGGGAGAGGGTGGAGGGATAGCATTTGGAGATATACCTAATGTTAAATGATGAGTTACTGGGTGCAGCACACCAACATGGCAGATGTATACATATGTAAGTAACCTGCACGTTGTGCACATGTACCCTAAAACTTAAAGTATAATTAAAAAAAAATACATATGCTCCCAACATTAGAGCACCAAAATATATAAAGCAAACATTGACAGGCTTGAAGGAAAAGTAGAGAGCAACACAATAAAATAGGGGACTTCATACCCTACTTTCGATAATTGATAGAACATTCAGACAGAAAATCAAAAAGGAAACAGCAGACTTGAACAACAGTACAGACCAAATGGACCTAAAAGACATATACATAACATTCCACTCAATAGCAGCAAAATACATTCTTCTCAAGTGCACGCAGAACAGTGTCAAATTCACATGTGATCACATGTTAGGCTATAAAATAAGTCTCAATAAATTTAAGATTGAAATCATACCAAATATCTTTTCTGGCCACAATGAAATGAAACTAGAAATCAAAAACAAAAGGAAAACTGGAAAATTCACAAATATGTGGAAATTAAACATCACACTTTTAAATAACCATTGGGTCGAAGAAAAAAATCAAAGGATAAATTAGAAGATATTTCAAGGGGAGGGCACGGTGGCTCATGCCTATAATCCCAGCACTTGGCAAGGCCAAGGTGGGTGGACCACCTGAGGTAAGGAGTTCAAGACCAGCCTGACCAACATGGTAAAAACCCGTCTCTACTAAAAATACAAAATTAGCCAGGCGTGGTGGTGCATGCCTGTAATCCCAATTATTTGGGAGTCTGAGGCAGGAGAATCACTTGAACCTGGGAGGCGGAGGTTGCAGTGAACCAAGATCACGCCATTGCACTCCAGCCTAGGCAACAAGAGCAAAACTCTGTCTCAAAAAAAAAAAATATTTCAACACAAGTGAATACACAATATACAAAAATTTATGGGATGCAGCAGAAGCAGTACTAAGAGAGAAGTTGATAGTAATGAACATGTATGGTAAAAAAAGAAAAAAAGGGCTCAGATAACCTAACATTACATTTCAATAAACTAGAGAAAGAATAACAAACTAAGTTCAAAGCTAGCATAAGGAAAGAAGTAATAAAGATTACAGCAAATATAAATAAAATAGAATATAGAAAAAATCAACAAAACTGAGTTTCTATGAAAAACAAAATCAGCAAATCTTTACCTAAAATAACTAAGAAAAATGAGGAGAAAATACTCAAATAAATAAAATCATAAATGGAAGCAGAGATATTAAAACAAATGCCACAGAAATAGAGAATCATGAGACTATTATGAACAACAATATGTCAACAAATTGGATAACCTAGAAGAAATGGATAAATTCTTAAAAATATACAACCTACCAAGATTTAATCAAGAAGAGACAAAATGTCTAAACAGACAAATAAAAATAAAGTTCAATAATGTAAAATCTCTCTACACTGAAACAGACAAAATGAGGATCAATAATTTAAAACCTTTCAACAACGAAAAGTAAAGTGCTGCACCAGTGAATTCTACCAAACATTTAAAGAATTAACATCAATCTTTCTTAAACTATTCAAAATAATTAACAGAAGAGATATTTCAAAATTTATTCTATAAGGCCAGCAATACCTTGATACCAAAGCCAGACAAAAAACACTGCAAGAAAAGAAAACTACAGGTCAATATTCTTGATGAATGTATAGGAAAAATTCTCAATAAAGACAATAAAAAGCTTTGACAAAATTCAACACCATTTCATAATAAAAAAAAACTTCTAACAAACTAGATATAGAAAGAATTTACCTCAACATTAGTAAAGGCCATATATGAAAAGTCCACAGCTAACATAATATTCAATGGTGAAAAACTGAAAGGTTTTCTTCAAAAATCAGGAAGAAAGCAAGGATACCTACTCTCACCACTTGTATTCAACATAGTTCTGGAAGTCTTAGCCACAGCAATTAGGTAAGTGAGAGAAATAAAAGCCATCTAAATTGGAAAGGAAGAAATAAAATTGTCTCTGTGTGCAGATGACATTATATGTAGAAAATTCTAAAGACTCACAAGAAAAGTGTTAGAACTATAAACAAACATAGTAAAGTTGCAGAATACAAAAATCAACATACAAAAAAATCAGTTGCATTTCTATATACTAACAATGGACTACCCAAAAAGGAAATTAAGAAAACAGTCCCATTTGGGGAATAAAAATAAGAATAAAATCCTTAGGAATAAAGTCAACCAAGAAGACGAAAAACTTCACAGTGAAACTAAAGAAAAACAAACAAATGCAGAGATATCCTGTTTTAATAGATTGCAAGATAATATATTTTAAATGTCTACACTACCAAAAACAATGTACTAATTCAACGTAATCTCTATCAAAATCTCAACGGCATTTTTGTAGAAATAGAAAAAATTTCTAAAGTTCATATGGAACTACAAAATACCTCAAATAACCAAAGTAATCTTGAGCAAGAAGAACAAAGCTGGAATATTCATACTTCCTAATTTTAAAATATATTATAAAGCTGTAGTAATTAATGCAGTATAGTACTGTCATTAAAACACACACATACATCAATAGATAGAGATCCCAGAAATAAACCCAGGTATATACAGTCAACTAATCAACAAGAATGCCAAGAATACACTGTGGAGAAGAGATAGTCTCTTCAACAAATAATGCTGGGAAAACTAGATATCTGCATGCAAAAGAATGAAATTGGACCCTTGTCTTACACTATACACAAAAGTCAACACAGAGTGAATTGTGTTGTGAATTATAACATTCCTAGAAAGAAACATAGGGGAAAATCTTCATGCTATTGGTCCAGGCAATGATTTCTCGGATATGACAACAAAAGCACCAGCAAAAAAGCAAAATTAGAGAAGTGGGACCACATCAAACTAAAAAGCTTCTGCAGAGCAAAAGATATAATCAACAGAGTGAAATGGCAACCTACAGAATGGAAGAAAATATTTGCAAATCATATGTCTGATAGAATATTCATATCTAAAATATATAAGGAACCCATACAAATCAATAGTGAAAAAACAAATAATCTGATTTAAAATGGGTAAAGGAATTGAATGGACATTCCTTCCAAGATGACATGCAAATAGCCATTGGGTGTATTAAAAAATGCTTAACATCATTAATCATCAGAGAAATGCAAATCAAAACCATAATGAGTATGAGTTATCATCTCACACCTGTTATGATGGCTACTGTAAAAGAAGATTACAATGTTGACCAAGATGTGGAGAATTGGAATCCTTGTACACTGTTGTGGGAATGTGAGATGATGCAGCTGCTAAGGAAAACAGTACGGTAGTTCCTCAAAAAACATAAACATGGAATTAACATATGATACGGTAATCTCACTTCTGGGTATATATCCAAAAGAATTGAAAGCAGAATCTTAAAGAGATGCATGCAGTCTTCTATTCATTGCAGCATTATTCACAATAACCAAGATATGGAAACAACCTCATATATCCATGGACAGATGAATGGATAAAGCAAATGTGGTACATGCATATAATAGCATATTATTCAGCCTTTAAAAAAGAAAATTTTGCAGTACCTGACATGAATGATCCTAGAGGATCATAGAAAAACATACACTGCATGATTACACTTCTATGAGATATCTAAAATAGACAAACTCATAGGAACAGAGAGCAGGATGTTTGCCAGTGGCTGGGACAAGGAGGAAACCTGGAGTTACTATTCAATGGCATAAAGTTTCAATTACGCAAGATGAGTAAGCTCTAGAGATCTGCTGTCCAACATTGCCCAACATTGTGCTTATGGTTAACAAAACTGTACTATGCACTTAAAATTGTAAAAGAGTAGGTACCAGCCGGGTGCAGTGACTCACGTTTATAATCCCAACACTTTGGGAGGCCAAGGTGGGTGGATCATTTGAGGTCAGGAGATCAAGGCCAGCCTGACCAACGTGGTGAAACCCCATCTCTACTAAAAAATACAAAAAAAATTAGCCGGGCATGGTGGTGGGCACCTGTAGTACCAGCTACTCAGGAGGCTGAGGCAGGAGAATCGCTTGAACCCAGGAGGCAGAGGTTGCAGTGAGCTGAGATCGTGCCACTGCACTCCAGCCTGGACGACAGAGCGAGACTCTATCTCAAAAAAAAAGAAAAGAAAAAAAGAAAAACAGTAGATCTCATGTTAAGTGCTTATACATTAGTTAATTGATTTAAATGATTTTAATGATAATACTAGGTTGTCACTAGCCTCTTTGACTGTAAAGCTGCTTGTCCTGTAGCACAAATCAAAGCAGGGCATTAACTTGCATCAGTAGTTACTGTTTTCTCCATGGCTCTATCACCCTAAAAAAAAAAATTTAAAGAAAGATAAAAGAGAGTTTCACTTAAAATTTTTCTTGATAAAATATTACAAGTTATTAATTTTATTGAGTCTCTACCCTTGGAGGAAAAAAGAATATAGAAGATAAATACGGCAACATAGAAGTGATAAGTACGTGTGTTTATTACATTTGTTTTTAACATAATCAATTCAATTGCAAGTTTATATCATTTATATTATTTTTTAAATAATGGCTCTATTCAACAAATGATGCACAAAATTCCTTTAATTTTAACATTTGGCTCTTGCAAGTGGTATGAGCTGGCTTCAGCAGACCACTGCATATCCATCTCTAGTCTTCATTACTCACTCATCGGCACTCCCTCCCTCTCTGGCTGGCCCTCCTCTGTAAAGGTAGTATTGTGTCATCACTCAGTTTTCATGAACTGTCTGCATTAGGATCACCTGGAGAGCATGATCATATTCCAGATCAATTCGATCCATTTTGCAGGGAATGGGGACTTGGAAATCTGCATTGGAGTAAGTGGTTGGGTTGCCCCAAACATACACACTTCCGGTGGTGATTCTCACACACACAAGATTGCAGGAACAATGGTTCAAGAAAAGTTTGATGGAACAGCATTTTTTATTTTTGTTTTTATTTTTGGCCAGAGTTTTTTAATATCAGGCCTACTTGTTTTGGAAGATTACTCAATGACTTCGTCTGAACAGGAGGCTACACTGTGAGCACTCTATTGAATGTTTATTCATAAAATAATGCCTGTCAATGGGTAGGCACAGCACCTAACACAGGAGAAGTGCTCACTAAATGGAAACCTGCTGTGCCCCTTCACCCCTTGCTGGGGCAGACTCTCCAATTACACAGCCTCTTACCAGCCACTGCAGTGTCCTGTCCAGGCCTTGCTGTTCCAGAATTTTTTCTTCTACTTTCTGAACTCCAAACACAAATGCCTGCCCCTCCCTGTTAAGCGCCAAAGAAATTCTCTTAGCCAGCCTACACTGAAGCAGCTCCTCACCCACATTCTGAAGCATATTGGTGGTTGTCTAGGTCCCCTGACCATTTCTGGCCAGTGCTCCAGCGGAGATCATGATTCTGTCACCGCTGGATTCTGTGCATAAGGAGAGTCAGGCAGGTATGTCACCAAATATTTATGCCATTTTTACTCGAGCTTGTATAATTAATTAAAAATTAGGTAAATTGGTAAATATGAGAGTAGAAGAAGGTTGAATGCTTTGGAAACACTTCAAGTTTGAAAATGGAATCAGCTATGGATGAGAAAACTGTAGTAGACTAAAGAAAACAAAAATCTCTAAACATTCTGCCCTTAGATTTGTTCAAAAACTTATCACTCCACTTTTAAGAAACTAAAACTAGAAATGACAGAAAATGAATTATGAATGTGATATTTTCAAGAAAAATGAAAGAAACTTCAAGTCAATGGTCCCATATGCATAGAAAAGGCCTTGATCCTATATCCAACAATCAACAGATGAATCAGTATTGCTTATGTTTTAAGTTAAAATAAATTATCAAAATTGTTCTTGTATGCTTCATTTTTTTAAAACAATTATCTTCTTTAACTGATTTTTTTTCCGTTAATCAACCCACTATATGTTCCAGTTACATCAGTCAAGAAGGTAGATATGTATCAGACCAAACAGGTAATGTAAGTGACATTCTGAACATGCCACTTGAATCGGTGGAACAGTACTCCATCTACAAGTTGTGACCACCTGAATATTTAATTACCAATTCAAATGTGGTCCAAAGGGCTTATTGTTGCTTTTTAGAATTATTTTTTATTTTTACTGTTGAGCGAGGGGGTGCCTCTATTTTGCACAGGCTGGCCTTAAATTGCTAGCCTTGAACTGCTGGTCTCATGCAATCCTCTTGCATCAGCTACTGCTGTGACCGCAGGCATGTGCCACCGCACCCGGCATTGTTTTCCTACAACTCTACCCTGTGCCAATTTCTCTGTATTCCAGTCACCACCCCAGTATCAGCAACCTCCCAGCAGCACTGCCCAACAAAAATACAATATGAACCACATATGTAATTTTAAATTTTATGTTAAATAGTAGCCATGTTAAAAAAAAGTAAAAAGGAACAGATAAAATTAATTTTGATAATAAATGTTCATTCAACATATTCCAATTATTATCATTTCTACTTGTAATCAATATAAAATATATTAATGATATACTGTCTTGAAAATCCATTGTGTAATTTACATCATAGCACATCACAGAGAGACTAGCCATATTTCAAGTGCTTAGTAGCAACAATTGGCTAGTGACAACTGTATTGAACACCTGACAAATCTTGCTCTTGTTATAGTCCCGTCTTTAATAATTATTGCTTTTGCTTTATCTTCACAGGTAATATCTTGGTGCAGCCTCTGGTTATTTCTTGCCTGGACCATGGTAACATCTTCCTCTTGAGATTACTCCTCTCCATCACTGGTTAATCTCATTTCTAATCTTGCTGCCAAAATCACATTCTCCACTATTTACCTTGACTGCACTATCTAGGATTCTGTCATGTCATCTTTCAGTGGATCAGAACAAAGCCATGATCTTCTTCCTCAAAGAATTTGATTAGAGAGCCCTAGGCAATCTTACTTTTTATATTTACTCCTGCTTCTTTCATAACCTCATTTTATCTCTCAAGCTATTATTTCAAATTTCTGCAACCACCACGCCCCCTCCAAAGGAAATCACTGGGTAACACGGCATAATGTATCAGAGCACTCAGGCTTGGAGATCAAGCTGTCCACCTTCAAAACTTGCATCTGTTGCTTGCTACTTCCGTGACTACAGCAATTATTTACATCTTCATGAAGAACCAGGTGGGCTCCAGGGAAACAGATTCTGAAATGGAGGTTTCCATGCAGGAGGTTTACTAGGGAGTGCCCATGAGGTCAAGCCCAGTGGAAAGGAAGGGAAGGAAGCAGGATTGTGCAGAGGGAGAAGTTCAGCTGCCATGCAGTCTCAGGAAAGGCCTCAGTCGAACCCATACTTGTATCTACACCATCCTTACCTCCTAAGCTGGCTTTCTTCACCCCCAGGCCAGCTCTATCCCCAAGACTCTGTTTCTATGATCTTCTTCTCCACCAGGAAGTCTTCCTCTCTCCTATACTTTCAGGTCCTCTTTCTCTCCTTGAACTTTCTCATTACACGAATCTCTCCTATCCTTTATAAAAAAGTGAAATCCTCACTTGAGTCCACTTTCCTCGGGAGCCAAACATCTCAGCTTTCTCGGGTCTCATTCACTCTTTATTCAACGTCTACTCTGTGGGTTCCAGCCATTTAATAAAACTTCATATTCACTGATTATTTACTGTGTGTGAGGTATTACACTAAGCACTCTATGTACAGTATCTTACTAAATCCACATGTGCACATTAGAAAGTGATTGTCCAGGTCTTCCTTCAGGAATTAAGAGCTGTTACTTCAGCAAATGGATGTGCTGTCATCAGAGGGCCTCAGCTGTCCACCTCTTTGGAGGATGGCCTTAGCTGAGGAGAGTCCAAGACCACACTACACTGCCTTCCCAGTTAGCACACATCCAGCAATTGTTCATTTTACAGTATATGTACATTACATGCAGCAGCATAAAGGCCAAATGTCCTCACCCATGATTAGAGCAACTCTCAAGGTTCAACCCAGCTTCAGAGCACCCAATGGGTTCAACTGAGGCCTTTCTTGAGACTGCCTTGCAGCTCAACTTCTCCCTCTGCTGAATCCTGCTTCCTTCCCTTCCTTTCCACTGGTGTTGATCTCATGAGCACTCCCTAGTAAACATCCTGCATGGTAAACTCCATCTCAGAATCCGTTTCACTGGAACCCAGATGGTTCCTTATGATGACATAAATAACTGCTATAGTCACAGAGGTAGGAAGCAACAGACGCCTGTTTTGAACCTGGGCAGTCTGACCCCACAAGCCTGAGTGCTCTGATCCACTATGCCCTGTTACCAAGTGATTTCCTAAAGGGCCACCTATTGAATGCTTTTAAATTCTAATTTTACTGGAGCACTCTGCTGCATTTAATACTAAATGCAGTATTAAATGCTTCTTCCTTCCTTGAAACCTTCTCTTCCCTTGACTTTGGTGTCTGCATAACTTGCTAGCAGGAACTTTATGACCCTCCTGGATTTCCTCAGGGCTCCACACTTGGCCCATTGTATTGCTCCCTCCTCACATACGGAGGGTGACCTCATCCACCCTCATAGTTTCACTTATCACCTCTCTCCTCCCATGTTTATAGCTCCCAGGATTCAGAGTCCTGTGTCTTCTGCTTAGACAGAAACCAGCCTTTCTTAACTAGTGTTTACGCCCAAAGCCCAGCACAGTGAGAATCACAGTCATAGGTGCTCAGTATATGTTTGCAAATGAATGACTGAATTAGAAAATTCACTACCAACTTTCCTCTAGCTACAGCACTCAGACTTCTCCCATTGTTGTGAATGGTCTCCTTACTCAGCAAGCTCTTACACTCCCACACTATCCTACAGGATCCCTTCCTAAGTGTGATGCAATAACTACAGTTTCCTTTTCACTCATCAACCACATTTACCAAGTTGCTTGCATGTAATATACGTCATTTACCAATTTTCTCATTCTACCTGTGTAATTATTCAGTGTAATTCCTATTTCTGTCTACATTATTACTTTGTTCATAATATAATTTTAAGTCTACCACACTACAAATGTAATATTCAGAAGAGAAAAGTAGAATTTCTACTATGTTCTTACCTTTGGAAATCAAATTACTGAAATGAAAATCAAGTAGCCAACTTCCATCAGTAAACACCTCAAAGAATGACTGGTTTTCCCTTCAGCTGCTGGAAGCTGACCAACACAATGCACAACAACTTTATAATGTAGATAAACTTGCTCAGAAATATTAAACACCATCCAGGTGTACAAAAAAGTACCAGAATATTTCATTATCAACCATAACCATGCCTTATCTCTTATGTTACTTTTCAATTCATAACATTTCTTAATACCTTTTTTAATCTGAAGAGTCCAAAATAGGAAGCCTTTTTGTTTTATATAACATATGATGTCAGGGTGAAATGGTATCTTATTTAATAAAAGCCATTCACTCCCCTGCTAGGCTACAACATAATAAGTGTATGTAAACACATGTAGTAGTTATGCATATGTATTATATTGTCTCTTCCCTTGACCAACATTTTGGTAGCTTCTTTGATTCTGGTTGTACTGACCATGGTGCTAACGAGATCATTGAGGTTAATCAATGATTTATGTACACAGAGAGAAAAACAAACCTCTTACTCATTCCCCGAACTGCATCCTTAATTTCAAAATTCTGTGGATACAACAAATTCACCTCACTGAAGAAATGGCAGCTTAAAGCAGATGCCTGTGGGTGAGCGAGTGGTCAGTCACATCAACATCATTTGCCACAAAATCATTTAAAAGTAAGTGAAACAGCACATTTATTAAGTGTATGATCAAAGAATATTCACCAATAACAATGGCTTAGTTTTACATGATTATTGCTATTGTGCACCTCAGTGTAGATTCATCAAAGTCCTTGAAGTTAAATCAGGATTCTCCTACACCCCAACCACAATATTTGTATTGCCCCTTTTGTTGAAAAGTAACTCATATCTGGAGTCTTATTCCAAGTCAAGGAAAAAGGCAGCATGGTTTGCTCTCCACTTGGTTGCATGCTTTACTACAGCAACACGCATCCTGAATCCGTAACCTGGGAGGGGGCAGAATCCAACATACTAGGTAGACGAGGGCCCAAGAGGTATGGAGGGGTAGCTGCTCAGCCAAGTTCTATTGGTGGCTCAGCCTATGTCTTGAGGCTAGATCTGCTCTGTCATGAGTGACTTAATAGATTACCTCTTTCAGAGGGAAACCTGTGGTCAAATGAATAATAGAGTTTAGCTGAGAATCTATATGGGAAGAATGAGGGCTGGGAGAACAGGAGAGGGCAGGGAAGAAAGGGAGACACAGGGAGTGAAGGAGAGGGACAGGGAGAGGGAGAGGCAATGGGAGAAGAAAAGGAGGAAGAAGTAAAAAAGTGAAATGGATACAGAAAGCAAAAGTAAAGTTGTTGAAAAATGAAATCACTAATATCTCTCTAGTCAGAGGTCTTAGGAACTTTATGCACTTCACCTATTTCAATGTAGTAAGTGTGGGAAATTTACCTTTCTTATGATTAGTCCTAAATCAAACTGAGACATCTCTGCATCTTACTAAAGATACACAATAGTATAATAATAATTTTAAAATTATGTTACAAAGTACTTCAGTGTTTACAAAGTGTTTCATCTGCGTTTTCTGACTTGATCCTCACAATGACCTCATTTTATTATCTACATTGACTGATAAGCCACTTAAATTTGTAAAGAATACATTTCAAAGCAAGCAAATGCTGGGTCAAAATATATATTATTATTGGCTTAAAAATATACTTTAGAATTACCTTCTATTTAAGTTTTTGGAGCTGAGCCGATTCTATTTTAGAACAACATACTATAAACCTAAAGGAGCCAAGAACAAATTAACTTTCTATGTTCTCCTCCTGTCTATCTAAAAAGAAATTATTTTTCTTTCCTTTCCTTTTTTTTTTTTTTTTTCTGGAGACAGATCTCACTCTGTTGCCCAGGCTGGAGTGCAGTGGCACCATCACGGCTCACTGCAGCCTTGACCTCCCGGGCTCAATTGATCCTCCCACCTCAGCCTCCCTAGTAGCTGGGGCTACAGGTACATGCCACCACACCTGGCTAATTTTTGTGTTTTTTGTAGAGATGGGGTTTTGCCATATTTCCCAGGCTCCTCTGTAACTCCTGGGCTCAAGCAATCTGCCTGCCTTGGCCTCCCAAAGTGCTGGGATTACAGATATGAGCCACTGTGCCCGGCTAGAAATTAATATTCTTGTATCCTTACCAAAGACATATAAAGTATGATATGCCTTTATTAGCTCTAAAATGTGGTGGTGGTGTTCATCAGATTTAACTTTAATGGTATACTCTGCTATTTAAAAACAAGATACCAAAAAACTGAATTAAAAAGATGTTACTTACAATGGTCTACTTACAAAATGTTATGTGAGTCCCTCCACTAGTATAATGTTCAGAAAATGCTAAACGTGCATTTTCTCTTAAATACCCTTTGGGAGTGAAGTTGACAAAATGAAAATCACATGGTACCCTCTTTTCAGACAAATGTCACAAAGGATGTTTGATTTGTTCTTTAGCCACAAGATGTGGGTTAGCCTCTTTATTTACAGCATGCATTAAGTTGCTCAGGAATCCACAGTGGTAGCTCTGAAAATGACACAGATGTTCACAGCAGTACACTAATCTTTTATTATAATCTATAATCATATCTTCTTGGATGATATGATTTCCAAACTTGTGACCCTCTCTCCTCTCCCTGCCAAAAAAAAAAAAAAAAAAAACCCCACCCTATTTTCCTCCCAGTCTTTCTTATCTCAGAAATAGCCTCAATATTTGTTAAATGAAATTCATTTGCAATCTTGACCTTTCCCTTTCCCACATCCCACATCAGCAATCTCTATCAATTCTATCTTCATGTTATACATGGAATCCACCCACTCCTCACCACTGCCTTGGCCACTACCCTAAACTAAGCCACCAACTAACTTCTCTCACATGGACCATTTCAGTCACTTCCTAACTGGTCTCCCTGCCTCTGCATCTGCCCACTTAGAATTTGTTACTCAAACAGCGAGCCATTTTCAAAATGTAAATCAGATTGTATCACTTCCCTGCTTAAAAGTTTCCAGCAGCTTTCCAACGTACTTGGGATACGTTCCCAGCTTCTTACCATGGCTTTCACAGTCCTACCGGATCTGTCTCCTGGCTACTTCTCCCTCTCCTTGAGTACAACTAGACTCTCTCAGGCTTTCTTGTGAAGTAGGCACTCCAGGTACTATTTATCATATCTTCTTGTTTATTTCCTTCATTGCATCATCACAAAATGATGTTGTTTCTTTACTTGCGTTGCTTTCTTTTCCCGATGGAAGGT
This sequence comes from Pan troglodytes, assembly GCF_028858775.2. Lineage (NCBI taxonomy): Eukaryota > Metazoa > Chordata > Mammalia > Primates > Hominidae > Pan > Pan troglodytes. The sequence goes on along the minus strand of NC_072401.2, from coordinate 167,002,450 downwards.
GACCTATCACCAGAGCCTAGTCTATAAAAGAGATTCAATAAATATTTGTTGAAAGAATGAATAATTCATATGTCCTAACATTTTCATTTAAATCCTGAAGAACTATATGCCAAAGGTTCTAATTTAAACTTTAAACATTTCAAGGAAAGAACCAATCTACCTCTAAAAGAATGTAATTCCTCATAACCTTACTAATAGCTAATGTCTTTAAACCAGACTCTGTGCTAGTCATCGGCTTTAATCTTCCACCTACTTACCATATGCTACAAATAAGAAAAATAGAGTTTAGAAACATTAAATAACCTGTGCAAGTTCATATAAATAGGAAATAGTGAAGACAGGGTGGCAGGAAAACAGCATTATTTCCATGGTGTACTGGAGGGCTTTCCATTCATTCATTCAACAGACTTTTATTTAGGACCTAGTAAATGCCACGGGCTCGGCTTTTACTGAGTAAGATGTGGTCAGAAAGGAATACGAAATTGATTAAGTTGTAGTTCCTACCAGAGAAGTATTCAGACCTCCCTCTCCAGGCTGAAGAAACAAGATTGCCTCATCCAGTGATAAGCACATTCCCTGTCTAGAACCAATCATCATGCAGAGGAGAGTTTATTTCAATTGGGATTTAGCAGAAGTGAGGGCTGGGAAAAACATATGCTTTTAAGAAGTGATTTTTGGAGTATTTTGAACACTCTGAAAACAATACACAGCAGGTCCTTGAATTATGTCATTTTGTTCCAACATTGATGAGAAAGAAAAATGATTTCCAGCTGGAGCCAGCCAACATCTGTGGAGAGTTTGCACGTTCTCCCTGTGTCTACGTGGGTTTTCTCTTGGTAGTCCGGTTTCCTCCCACATCCCAGAGATGTGCATGTTGATTTGATTGATGTGTCTACATTGTCCTGGTCTGAGCCAGTGTGGGTGTGTGTATGAGTGTGCCCTGCCATGGAATGGCATCCTGGCCAGTGGGTTCCCACATTATGTCCTGAGCTGCTGGGACAGCCTCCAGCCACCTATGACCCTGAAGTGAAATAAGCAAGTAAATAATCTTACTTTTTAAAATTAATCTTTCCTAAATGTACATATAGCTCACAATTTTTTCCATGTTTAATATTAGAAGTGTTTGGGGTCTTTATTTAGAAGCTCGTGGTGGTTTTATGACCAGAAGTATGCCGTAGGAACTTAACTCTTGTTTGTATCAATTAGCTTATGGTAAAATTAGTTTCTTTATATGTCATTTTGTTTAAAGTTGCAGTTTCCAAGAACCTACTGATGACATTAAATGAGGACTAATTGTATAATGAATGTTCAATAACTAGTTTGGTTAAATAATTAATGAATCGACAGATTCAGAACACACCACACCCCAGCTCCTTGGGACACTTATGGCAGGAACTGTTACCAAACACAATGAGTCATTAATACTGTGTGGTTGGGTAAAAAAATTAGGTTCGGCTGCCACGTTGCTTAACATTGTTTAATAAAGGATTCTTCCAAGCTTCAATTTTTTTTAACTTGTTCTTTCTGTTTCCTTACCTCAACAAACCAATATTTTGGCTCCTTGAGTTTTCTTATATTTTATTTACTACTTGCAGAAACCCTAACAACCCCACCACCATCCCTACTTGAACTTGGTTTTAGCTCTTCCTGGGAACTAGCTTCTTATCTCCTTAGCTTGTTCAGGCTGACTCCCAATACCTATGCTAGTTCATTAGCGATTTAATAAATCCACTCCTAGGTATCTACCACTAACCCATGCTTGGCCAGACAGCCAACAAGTGCTGTGCCAAAAGCACCATCAAAATAAATGGCACCGGCAAGGCACAGTGGCTCACGCCTGTAATCCCAACACTTCGGGAGGCCGAGGTGGGTGGATCACTTGAGGCCAGGAGTTCGAGGCTAGCCTGGTCAACATGGTGAAACCCCATCTATACCAAAAATTAGAAAAATTAGCCAGGCGTGGTGGTGTGCACCTCTAGCTACTCGGGAGGCTGAGGCACAAGAATCGCTTGAACCCAGGAGGTGGAGGTTGCAGTGACCCGAGATTGCACCACTGCACTCCAGCCTGGGCGACAGAGAGAGACCCTGTCTCAATAAATAAGTAAATAAACAAATAAATGGCACAAATGGTGCCTTGAACTGATAGGATTATGCAGGAGAGGAAATAGAGGACAGGTGAGGGTTAGTCACACAGGTTTGCTGATGGAAACAAGCCACAAAGCTCTATGGTCTTCCTTCCACTTCTCTTGCTTCTTGTGCACAGCATTGCAGCAGGGCAGCCTCCCTTGTCTAAAAAGCTTCAGAAACAAACTCCAAAGCACATAATGACCTAGCTTTGCTCATTTCTCCAACTTGTCCCGCCATCTCTGCGTCCTCTCCAATCATACAATCTTCTTTCAGTATCTGGTTTATTCTATTCTCTGTCTTGCCAGCAGATCTTAGCATATTTTGTTGCCTTTACTTGAATCACTCTTCCCCTCTCTCCCCCTTCATTTCTGGTTAGCTTTTAGTTGTCCTTCTGGTCTCACGGTACACATTATTTCCTCTGGGAGCTTTGTCTAACAGCTTCCATCAAGCAAAAAAGATACTGTTGCTATGTGATCTCAGAGTTCCTTAGGCCTCTCTCACCTTTCAGAGGTTTTTAATAATTACTTATTTCATTGTCCATAATCTCCCCTGTACTATAAATTGTGCGAGGGCAGGAATCTTGTCTCTCATGGCCCCTAGTGTACCCTAACACCTAGCAGCATTTGATACATAATGGAAAACTAAGTAAATATTATTGATTGAATGAATGAATACATAAATTCTTAGAGATCAAGCTATGCTCCTCAGTTGACATCTGATATGCTGCTATTTAAGTCGAACCTCAACAATTCAAAAATAACTTGCTCAAAATCTACACTCATTAAGCTGCAACCCCTTCCATAATTGCGGGAAACAGTTGATGGTTGTGGATTTATGCAGGTATGAGAGCAATGTTGCTGAGCTTGATGAAGAACCCATCACCACTACCTACTCCTGCCAGTTTATATGGAGATACGGGTTGTAACCAAAGGAACCTGGAATGCAACAGTACTGACTTCGAAGTCCTGAGTAGATGAATTAGATTTGGTTTATTGCAACTAAACTAAATTTAAATGGCTTAAATAAGAAGGGAAGGGAAGGGAAGGGAAGGGAAGGGAAGGGAAGGGAAGGGAAGGGAAGGGAAGGGAAGGGAAGGGAAGGCAATGCCTGTAATCCCAGCTACTCGGGAGGCTGAGGCAGAAGAATCACTTGAAACCAAGAGGCGGAGGTTGCAGTGAGCCAAGACCACGCCACTGCACTCCAGCCTGGGTGACAGAGCAAGACTCTCTTTCAAAAAAGGGAAGGGAAGTAGGAGAGAGGAAGGGAGGGAGGGAGGGAAGGAGATTCACAATTTCAGTAAGGCCAAGAAAATGCTTCATGACTTATTTCTAATTGGCTCCTTGTTTCTGAAGGACAACCACTTTCCCCTAACACCCCGTGGCCAGGATTAGATGTTAATCACCGCTGATTTCTTAGTCTGGGACTCTTCAGTAAAGAATGAAAGCTGTAAAGCAGGCATGCTGCCCTATTAAAAAGGAATTTTCTCAATAGCCAGTTCTCAGAATACTGTTGCCATCCTGTTGCTCATCCCTACTGCCCTGAACTAGCACATTTGAGAATAATTCTTAGTCTTCATAGTCTTGTCTGAGGAACGCTTTCTAATGTGTGAGTTTTGTGCAGTAACCCAGGGATGGCTAGAGAAAACCCTTGATTAAATGGTAAAAATAGACCGGAGATGGTGGCTCAAGCCTGTAATCCCAGAGTTTTGGGAGACAGAGGCAGGCAGATCACTTGATGTCAGGAATTAGAGATCAGCCTGGCCAATGTGGTGAAACCCTGTCTCTACTAAAAATACAGAAATTATCTGGGTATGGTGGCACATGCTGTAATCCCAGCTACTCAGGAGGCTGAGGCAGAAGAATCACTTGAACCCAAGAGGCAGAGGTTGCAGTGAGCCAAGACCACACCACTGCACTCCAGCCTGGGTGACAGAGTGAGACTCTAAAAAAAAAAAAAAAAAAAAAGGTAAAAATAAACTGGAATAGAATGAAAAAACAAAACCATGAAAAGATCATTCATTTGGGTAACCTAAATTGTCTGGGGGGAAAAGTCAGCTGAACCACTTAGTTCCGGGTTATTTATGCTTTCCATCCAGCACTGCACTCCTCACAGCAGGAAAATCACTCTTGTTTTTGAGGTGTTATAACAGATGTTACATGATAAGAGATTATTCATTTGAATGAAAATCAGAAAAACTGATAAAATAGCTGATAAAAATCATTTTAATGTAAAATTCCCAAATTGAAAAAATGTAAAAGTTTTTGTTCTTAACACAACCATTGAAAGTTGTATACTGTGAACTAATGGATATTTTAAGTTTAAGCATATATTTGGTAGTTATATCAAATTATTTTTATATATTGCATATATCTACCCGTCACATTTTACAGGAAAAAAATTGGCAAACCTGTAATAATCAGTGTGTGCATGGGAAAATAATAGTTTCCAGTGAAAAAGATCTGCACTGGTTCTCAGATTTTCCATATTCTTGGGTCCAACTGACTGGCAGTCTATTTTTAAAATACTAATTAAGTAATTCAGAAAATTAAGCATCATTTGCTTTTTTAAAAATTTGTTGGTTTTTTGTTGCTGTTGTTTCTGGTAAGAGTTGGGCACTCTGCTGTTTGGTGTGTTTTTCTTTATGGCTGTGTTTCATTCTTAAAAGTTTGCAAGATGAGCATCATTATTCCCATTTTATGTACAAGGAAACAGAGATTCACTTGAGTGATGTGTCTAAGGGCACACAAGTAAGTCACACAGTAAATGGCAGAGTTTGACTCCACACTGAGGTCTAAGTAGTTCCTGTGCCCAGTCTTCGGGCCTCACAGCTTCAAGCAAAATACTGCCACCAGCTGGCGAGTGAACTATTGCCAAATGCTGAATTTGCTCTCCAGTGGTCTCAGCTCACAGCCCCCTTAAAAAAAAAAATTGTCTGTCTGTCACAGGAAGGAGATGCAAACTCTGAGTAGATAACTAAACTAAATGACTTTTAAGGTCATTGAGGACACAGAATTATTATGCCATGTCTTTGCCTGTCTCAGAAAATCACATTGCCTTCCAGATAAGTGTTCAAGCTAAGAAGAGATAGAAAAAAAAATCTTCCTTCTGTATTACAGTCTTAGAGAATGGGATGAGCTATTTGTAAGTAAGCATTATTCTAGCATCTCTGATCTTACAATTAAGGAAATCATGTCCATATTGTTTGTTATAGGCTGAATCGTGTCTCCCAAAACGATGTTGAAGTCCTAACTCCAACCCCCACTCTCTGTGAATGTGATCTTATTTGGAAAAGGGACCTTTGCAAATGATCAAGTTAAGATGAGGTAATACGGGTGGGTCAATATGACTGTTGTTTTTATGAAAATGGGAAATCAGGACACAAAGAAAGATAGACATAGAGAGAATACGGTGTGAACATGAAGGCAGAGACCAGGGTAATGCATCTACAAGCCAAGAAATGCAAAAGGCATGCCAGCAAACTATTAGAAGCTAGGAGGGGCCGGGCGCAGTGGCTCATGCCTGTAATCCCAACCCTTTGGGAGGCCAAGGTGGGTGAATCACCTGAAGTCAGGAGTTTGAGACCAGCCTGGCCATCATGATGTAACCCCATCTCTCCTAAAACTATAAAAATTAGCTGGGCATGGTGGCAGGCGCCTGTAATCCCAGCTACTCAGGAGGCTGAGGCAGGAGAATCACTTGAAACCGGGAGGCAGAGATTGCAGTGAACGGAGATCATGCCATTGCACTCCAGCCTGGGCAACAAGAGCAAAACTCTTTCTCAAAAAAAAAAAAAAAGGAATAGAAAAAGAAATATAGAAGCTAGGAGGGAGGCATGAAAAAGATTTTCCCTCAGAGACTTGAGAAGGAGCTAACCCTGCTGACACCTTGATCTCACTTTTGGCTTCCAGAACTGTGAGACGATACATTTCTCTTGTTTAAGCCATCCAGGTTGTTGCTTATTGTTATGGCAGCCCTAACAAACTAATACACTGCTAACTGTTTGCCTTTTTGTTTTTTAAACAGCTTTATTGAGGAATAATTCATGTACCATGCAATTTGCCCTTTTAAAGTATACAATTCAATGTCTTTTAGTATATTCATAGGGCCATGCCACCATCACCACAATCTAATTTTAGAACATGTTTATCTCCCCTAAAAGAAACCTGCTAGTGGATAAGCAGTCAGTCCCTATTCTTCCCTCCTAAGCCCCAACCCCCAGCCCTAAGCAACCGCAAATCCACTTTCTATCCCTATAAATTTATCTCTTTTGAATAATTTATATAAATGGTATCATATATATAATATATGGTCTTTTGTGACTGACTTCTTTCTCATAGTATATTCAAGGGTCATTCGTGCTGTAGCATGAATCAGTACTGTATTCATTTTATGGCTGAATGACATGCCATTGTATGAGTATTCCATATTTTTTAATTCATTCATTAGTTCAAGGGTTCCCAATCCCCGGGCTGCGGACCAGTACCCATCATGGCCTGTTAGGAACAAGGTCACACAGCAGGAGGTGAGTGGTGGGTGAGTGAGCATTACCACCTGCGCTGCACCTCCTGTCAGATCAGTGGTGGCATTAGAGTCTCACAGGAGCGCAAACCCTACTGTGAACTGCACATGCAAGGGATCTAGGTTGCGTGCTCCTTATGAAAATCTAATGTCTGATGATCTGAGGTGGAACAGTTTCATCCCAAAACCACCAACCCCCACCCCGTCTGTGAAAAAATTGTCTGCCATGAAACCGGTCCCTGGGGCCAAAAAGATTGGGGACCACTGGATTAGATGATAGACATTTGGAGTGTTTCCTCTTGTTGCTATTATGAATAATGCTACTATGAACATTCATGTACAATTTTTGTGTTCACATACATTTTCATTTCTCTTGGGTATATACCTAGGAGTGGAATTGCTGGGTCCTATGGTAACTCTATGTTTAATATTTTGATGAACCGCCAAACTCATTTCAAAGCAGCTGCACCATCTAACATTCCCGCCAGCAACATAGAAAGGTTCCAACTTCTCCACATCCTTTCCAACACTTGCTATTGCTTATCTTTTATATTACAGCCATTATCATGGGTGTGAAGTAACATCTCATTGTGGTTTGGGCTTGGGTTTCCCTAAAGAGTAATGATGTTGAGCAACTTTTAATGTACATATTGGCTGTTGGCTGTTTGTATATTTTCTTTTTTTTTTGAGATGGAGTCTCGCTCTGTTGCCCAGGCTGGAGTGCAGTGGCACAATCTTGGCTTACTGCAATCTCCACCTCCTGGGTTCAAGCAATTCTCCTGCCTCAGCCTCCTGAGTAGCTGGGACTACAGGTGCCTGCCACCACACCCAGCTAACTTTTTGTATTTTTAGTAGAGATGGGGTTTCACCATATTGGCCAGGCTGGTCTCGATCTCCTGACCTTGTGATCCACCTGCCTCAGCCTCCCAAAGTTCTGGGATTATAGGCATGAGCCACTGTGCCTGGCTGGCTGTTTGTATATTTTCTTTGGAGAAATGACTATTCAAATCTTTTTTTTTTTTAAGTTTTACTTTAAGCTCTGAGATACATGTGCAGAATGTGCAGGTTTGTTACATAAGTATACATGTGCCATGGTGGTTTGCTGCACCTATCAACCCGTCATCTAGGTTTTAAGCACCGCATGCATTAGGTCTTTGTCCTAATGCTCTCCCTCCCCTTGCTCCCCAACCCCCCAACAGGTCCCAGTGTGTGATGTTCCCCTCTCTGTGTCCATGTTTTCTCATTCTTCAGCTCCCACTTATGAGTGAGAGCATGTGGTGTTTGGTTTTCTGTTCCTGTGTTAGTTTGCTGAGAATTGGGTTATCTCTTGTTATTATTGAGTTTGAGTTCTTTATATATTATGGACACAAATTCTTTATCAGATATAGGATGTGCAAATATTTTCTCCCATTCTGTGTATTGTCTTCAGTTTCTTGATGGTATCATTTGCAGCACAAAATTCTTCACATAGTCCATTGTATTCATCATTTTATTTTGTTGCTTGTATTTTTGGGGTCATAAATAAGGGATCATTGCTAATCCAAGGCAACTCCTTCACTTCATTCTAAGAGTGTTATCAATTTTGCTTTTACATTTAGTGCTATCATCTGAGTTACTTTTTTGTGTATGGAGTGAGGTAGATCTATAATGTCATCCTTTTGCATGTAGATGTCCAGTTGTTCCTTCACTATTTGTTGAAAATACTGTTCTTTACTCCTTAAATTATCTTGGAACACTGTTAAAATCTATTGCCATCACTATCAGGGTTTACATCTGAAGTTCAAACCTACGCCATTTTTATATGTCTACCCTTATGCCAAAACCACGCTGTCTGCCTACTGTAACTTTGTAGTAAGTTTTGAAATTGGGAAATATGAGTCTTCAAAATTGTTCTTCTTTTTCAAGATTGTTTTGACTATTTTGAGTCTACTGAATTTCCATATATATTTTAAGGTTAGCTTGTAATTTTCTACAAAAAGGCAGCTTGGATTTTGATAGAGATTGCATTGAATTTGCAGATAAATTTGGGAAGTATTGTCATCTTCACAATATTAAGTTTTCTCATCCATAAAAATGTCTTTGCATTGATTTAGATCTGCTTTAATTTCTTTCAACAATATTTGTAGTTTTCATTGTGTAAGACTTTCACTTTCTCTGTTAAATGTATATCAAAAGTATTTTATTGAGTAATAAGAATGTATTAAGATGGTGAATAGGAAGCAGGACTAGCTTGCAGCTCCCGCTTGGATGGACAGAGCAGCCTGTGGAGACGCACATCATGAACTTCTGCTCTGAGAAATACCGCAGGAACATACCTGGAAAGCTGAGAATCCACAGACCCTTTGAAAGAACTGGATCACTGCTGCAGGCTCCCTGAGATGCCGAAAAACTGTAAGTCTGCTTGCTTTATCAACAGAGAGGCTCGTGGTCTGGGGCAAGTTCTCAGCCCTGGTCATCAGCTGCCTGAAAATAGATTTAGTGCTGTTGGGGGGACACAGTGGGAGTGAGATCAGCCTTTAGGACTGTGGGCTGAGTGGGAGTGGGGTGATGCCTGTGACTGCCAGCTGTCCCCCACTTCCCTGCTGAGTCCTGTATGACTCAGCAGAGGCAGCCATAATCCCCCTGGGAATATAACTCCACTGGACTGGGAACCACATCCCCATCCCCCACAGCAGCCACAGCAAGACCTGCCCAAAGAGAGGATGAGCTCAGACACACCTATCCCTACCCCCACTTAGTGGTCTTTCTCTACCCACCCTGGTAGCCAAAGACAAAGGTCATTATCTCTTGGGAGCTCTATGGCCCTGTCCACTACCTGAGAAACCTGAATACTTAAACAGGTGTCCCTAGGGCAAGTTCGTATGCTCCCTATAGGACCACAGCTGATGAGTTCTTGACAGCGCCACCTCCTGGCTGGAGGCCGACCAACACAAAACCAGCACACTAAACAAAAACACAAGCAAGGACCTTCACAGAGTCCACTTCACGCCCCTGCTACCTCAACCAGAGCAGGTGCTGGTATCCACGGCTGAAAGACCTGAAGACCAATCACATCATAGGACTCTGCAGATGCTCCGCAGTACCAGCCCAGAGCCCGGTAGCTCCACTGGGTGGAGGTCAAAAACAGTCACCACAGTTCAGCTCTCCGGAAGCTCCATTCCAAGGGGAAGGGGGAGAACACCACATCAAGGGAGCATACTGTGGGACAAAAGAATCTGAACAGCAGCCCTTGAATCTCGGATCCTCCCTCTGACATAGTTTACCCAAATAAGGAATCAGAAAAACAATTCTGGTAATATGACAAAACAAGGTTCTTCCACACCCCCAAAAGATCATACCAGCTCACCAGCAATGGATCCAATCCAAGATTAAATGTCTGAATTCCAGAAAAGGAATTCAGATGGTCGATGATTAAGCCAATCAAGGAGGCACGAGAGAAAGGTGAAGTCCAACTTAATGAAATCAAAAACGTGATAAAGGATATGAAAGGAAAATTCTCTAATGAAATAGATAGCATAAATAAAAAACAGTCACAACTTCTGGAAATCAAGAACACATTTAGAGAAATGCAAAATGTACCGGAAAGTCTCAGCAATAGAATCAAACAAACAGAAGAAAGAACTTCAGAGCTCAAAGACAGGTTTTTGAATTAACCCAATCTGTCAAAGAAAAAATAATTTTTAAAAATGAACAAAGCTTCCAGCTGGGCATGGTGGCTTACTCCTGTGATGTCAACACTTTGGGAGGCTGACCCAGGCAGATCATCTGAGGTCAGGAGCTTGAGACCAGCCTGACCAACATGATGAAACCTCGTCTCTACTAAAAATACAAAAAAAATACAAAAACTAGCCAGTTATGGTGGTGCATGCCTGTAGCCCCAGCTACTCAAGAGGCTGAGGCAGGAGGATTGCTTGAACCCAGGAGGCAGAGGTTGCAGTGAGCTGAGATCGTGCCACTGTACTCCAGCCTGGGCAACAGAGCGAGATTCCATCTCAAAAAACAAAACAAAACAAAACCTCCCACCACCACCAACAAAAAAAAACCTTGTAAGCTTTACTTAAAAATGTTTGCAACAATAAACTAAAATATCTACATTAGAACCATGGTAGCTGGAAGTATCATTAGAAATAATCCAGTTCAGGCTAGCTGTGGTGGCTCATCCCTGTAATTCCAACACTTTGGAAGGCCAGGATGGAAGGATAGCTTAAGGCCAGGAGTTTGAGACCAGCTTGAACAACATAGCAATACCACATCTCTAAAAAAAAAAAAAAAAATTTTTTTAAATTAGCTGAGCATCTGAGCATGGTGGCACATGCCAGTAGTCCTAGCTACTCAGGAGACTGAGGCAGGAGTATTGTTTGAGCCCAAGAGTTCGAGGCTGCAGCCGCCATGATCATGCCACTACACTCCAGCCTGGAGGACAGAGTGAAACCCTGTCTCAAAAAAGAGATATAATCCAGTTCAAATTCATCCTCATTTCATGATAAGTGCTTGAGGTGATGAATATACTAATTCCCCTGATTTGATCGTACACATTGTATACAACTATATCATGAAATATCATACTGTACCCCATAAATACATATGATTATTATGTGTCAATTAAAATTCATTTTTAGGCCCAGTGCAGTGGCTCATGCCTGTAATCCCTGCACTTTGGGAGGCTGAGGCAAGTAGATCACTTGAGATCAGAAGTTTGAGACCAGCCTGACCAATATGGTGAAACCATTTCTCCACTTAAAAAATACAATAATTAGCCCTGGGAGTGGTGGTGCACGCCTGTGGTTCTAGCTACTCATGAGCCTGAGGTGGGAGAATCTCTTGAACCTGGGAGACGGAGGTTGCAGTGAGCCAAGATTGTGCCACTGTACTCTGGGCAACATATCGAGACTCTGTTTCAAAATAAATAAAATAATAAAATAAAATTTAGTTTTAGAAATTCATCCTCATTTTAAGGATCTCTTTCGTTATATACTGACTAAGAATCCTATAGTTGCTGCCTAAACCATCAATGAAGGGGAAGATAACTAGCTCTAATTTTAAGAAAGTTCTTCCAAAGTTTGAATTTTTAAACAGCAAACACCTAGAACTTTATTTCCTGATACACTTATGCTTTCTGGGGCAATAATGAATGACTCACCCTCTTTTACATAATATCATTTCAGACTTTTGAACACACCTTTGATATTTCTATTTAGTCCTCTTTTCTCTGACCAGTTCTGTCTAATGGAACTTTCTGTAATGATGGAAACGTTCTATAATCTGTACTCAGAGATGTCAATGGCCACATCAGCTCATGACTACTGTACTGGACAGAGCTGCTCTAGACTATCCCTCTGTTTCCTTAAATTATCTTGTGTAATTACTGCTAGACCTTAAGCAATTCCTTGCTGGACACAGTGGCTCATGACTGTAATCCCAGCACATTGGAAGGCTAAAGTGGGTGGATCACTTGAGGCCAGGAGTTCAAGACTTGTCTGGACAACATGGCAAAACCCTGTCTCTACTAAAAATACAAAAATTAGCTGAGTGTGAGGGTGTGCGCCTGTAGTCCCAGCTACTTGGGGGACTGAGACATGAAAATCACTGGAACCCAGGAGGTGGAGGTTGCAGTGAGCTGAGATAACACTGCTGCACTCCAGCCTGAGCAATACAGTGAGACTCTGTCTCAGAAACAAAAACAAACACAAAACAACAACAAAAATCCTGATTACTCTCTTGTCTCCTGTGGATGTTAGTCATATATGATGCACTAAGCATAATATGCTTTTCCACCTGTAACCAACCAAAGCAGAATAAAAGGAGATCATTGTCTTCTCTGTAATTTAGGCTTACCTTTAATAATTTAGCTTACGGTTGTCTTAAGTTGTGGGGAAGTGAGCATTTGTAGTCCACTAAAATCCTTACGGCTCTTGGGTATGTATCGCTGTTAATCCTGGTTATGTTTCCTCTCCTCCATTTGTGCAGCTGAACTTTTAAATCAAGGCAAACATTTTGCAGGATCTTGATTCTGTCCTGTAGAACAAAGTGTCAGTTGCTGTTTTTCCTCTGCCTCAGTATTAAATTTGATAAGCTTGGCAGCAGTGGCCTTATCTAGGTCAATGATAAACATGTTTAACAGGACAAGGCTACAGGCAAAGCCTCAAGTCACAACACTAGAAACTCTCCTTGGTCAAGAGAATTTGGATTCAGTTGCTGAACCAGGTAAGACTCTAACTACATTTCTGGTCCAAAGTGGACAATTGACAAAGGAAGTAGTCACGCTCTTGATTGTGTAGTGATCACATGGATGTAACCATTCATCAAGCTGTGTGCTTTTCTGGTGTGTTTGTATGGTGTGGTTCCATTAAAAATTAAATACCATGGTATTGTGTAATACTAAAAGCCAGCATTTCAATTTCAGTTCAAAACTCTATTACAAAGCCTTTAGGCCACAGGTCCCTTTTCCAACTCTGTAGAGCCACACTTCCCAAGGGGCAGATTTATTCTTTGGAGAAATGGAACAGAAGAGGCTCAAGACTCTCCTGATGCTGAGGAGGCCTTGGGTGACCTAGGCAGGTGGCAGAAGAGGGATTCTGTGAAAGGGAACCCACTCAACTGTCAGATCCTGTCTCCTCCCACATATGTGATTCCCAGCATGAAGACATATGAGCAGTTTCTGCCCCAGACAGTGATTAGAAGATTTTTTTGAAGAAACTGAACCAAACCCACAGAAAAATACTTAACAAAGTTGGAAAAGATTGACTGGCTGCCTGATCATCTATGGCTTTACAATCACATTTGCAAATTCTTTCTGTCACCTGGAATGCAAGTTATCTGACTTTGGAGACTTCAAAGTTTATTGAAGGACAGGCGCGGTGGCTCACACCTGTAATCCCAGGACTTTGGGAGGCTGAGGTGGGTGGATCACGAGGTCAGGAGATCAAGACCATCCTAGCTAACACGATGAAACCCTATCTCCACTAAAAATACAAAAAATTAGCCAGGCATGGTGGCACACACCTGTAGTCCCAGCTACTCGGGAGGCTGAGGCAGAAGAATTGCTTGAGCCCAGGAGGCAGAGGTTGCAGTGAGCCGAGATCGCGCCACTGCACTCCAGCCTGGGTGACAGAGCGAGACTCCGTCTCGGAAAAAAAAAAAAAAAAGTTTATTAAAATGTATGAAGCACTTTGCTAAAAATTTCCTCCTCTTTGGGATTTGCTTCCCTTTGAACGGGGCTAGTTTGTTTCCTTTTCCAACTTGAAGATCATTTTCCTGTGACATAGAAATGCAAAATTTAGGTAGCTCAGCCTCCCATTCTAATATGTTAATGGTATATTACCTACTCCTGGGCAGTGACCAATTCCTTATTCTCCTACCTCTATACCATCATGATATTTTATTATTATCAGATGAATTATTTTATAGCAAAAAAAATCTCAGAGAACCTTCATGGAATACAAGAGGTCTGATTGAAATCTGCCAACAGACTAAATAGTTCTAAATTTTCTTTATTAGCTGGACATGAACTCAAACGGACATGAACGTGCTCTAATACATAATTTGTTCCTTCAAAGAGCATATCAAGCTGCATATCCCACAAGAACATGACCAGTGAAATCAAAGTTTAAGATGCCAAAGCATTAGAATGTAGCCAGACTTCAACTGAACCCGGCAGCCCCTGCACCTGGTTCTGCTCTGGCTTGTATTTCAAGAACCCTCTTCTTTCCTTGTCTTCTCCTTCCCCATCATTTGCTGTTAATTACTAAAAACCTTCTGAACTGATTACTAAAATGGCAGCTTAATTGCCGCTCCTATATTATGATGCTATTACAATGTCCTTTCTGTTTTAATTGACAGATATTTATTGAACTCCTACCATGTTCAAGGCAAGGTGCCAGGTATACATAACAAGGGAGAAAATACACAGAGTGGGAAGATCTCAGCTCTGCAGTCAGCTTTGCCATGAACTACCCGCGTGCCTTTGACCACGTTAATAACATTCACTGGCTGAAGGTGAGGCATGAGCAAATGTGCAGAAGAACGAAAGCACACAGTGCAAAAGAGAGATCTTTGGCTAAAAAAGAGGTAGCAATACAATTTGCAAATGTGATTGTAAAACCATTTTAAATAATCAGGCAGCAAGTCAATCTTTTCAAACTTTGTAAGTATTTTTCTGTGGGTTGGGTTCAGTTTCTTCAAACATATCTTCCAATCTCTGTCTGAAGCAGAAAACACAAGGTGGCGTATGCTGAGAGGTGGTAGAGATGAGTGTTACAGAACTCTGAGTGAGGGAGAGTGGGAGAGATTTCTCTAATCTGAAGCAGAAATAAGACCTCAGAAAGAGGAGTGGGGCTGATGAAGTGGTGCGGTGAGTCTTGAACCGGATCTTTAAATAAAGGGAGGGAATTTAAAAAAAAAATAGCTAACATTCATTACACGCATCGCATACTTCACATGGTGCATCTTACGGAATCCTCACAAACCCCCCATGAAGTATTATTATCCTCATTTCATAGATGAGGAAATAGCTCTCCAGAGAGAGGAGGGGGAAAGGCTTTCCAGGGAGTGAGCCAATCACCAGGAGCCAAGGAGCTTCATAATGCAAGGGAGCAAGACCGGCTGGCAGGGCATACATGGCAATCTCTCCTGTTACTATCCCAGCAGTGCTGGTTTCAGCATTCTATACGCAGCTTGCAGGTTAGTTATCCCATGTTCTCATTCCGTCATGGTCCCTTTCCTTTTGTGAGTGCACAATAAGCAGCCTGTGTCCCTGAGTTGAATTACTTATCTTCCTAATAGTTTGAAAGTAACATTTCCTATCTTAGATTCTAGCCATTCATGTCCTTTTTCTTTAGACTTTTAGAAGGCAACAGACCTCTAAGCATATGTACTAAAGACATTTTACCATGGCCCTCTGATGATTTCATGTAAGAATGTCAACATTTGGCAGTCACTTGCAGAGACAGCATTCATTAGACTAATAGCATGCTACTCTAACATTGGCTGAAAAATTCTATTCTTTTGCAAGAATGGATTAGGAGCTAAACCTTCAGAAACAAGGTGCTCACTCTTCAGGAAGAGCTTAGATACTATCTCTCTCTATGGAAATACAGAACTTAAATGTGGAATTAAAAAGCCCTACTAGGCCAAGCACGGTGGCTCACGCCTGTAATCCCAGCACTTTGGGAGGCTGAGGCGGGCGGACCACGAGGTCAGGAGTTCAAGACCAGCCTGGCCAAAATGGTGAAACCCCGTCTCTACTAAAAAATACAAAAAATTAGCTGGGTGTGGTGGCGGGCACCTGTAATCCCAGGTACTCAGGAGGCTGAGGCAGGAGAATCGCTTGAACCCGGGAGGTGGAGGTTGCGAGGTTGCAGTAAGCCGAGATTGTGCCACTGCACTCCAGCCTGGGCGACAGAGCAAGACTCTATCTAAAACAAAGCAAAACAAAAAAACCTACTAGGTTTTATATAAGAGCATGAGAATTAGAAGTTGGGGTAAGAGTCTCCACAGAACCAATCTTGTCCAAAGGTCTACATGTCGTTAGCCAAATATGTAGCAAAGAGTAAAATACTAGTTAATTATAATTATAATTATAAGCATACTCTACTACTAATTTTTAAATTATAATATTAACTAAACTTTTAAACAATTAGTAAAATCCAAATAGATAATCCAAGAAACAAAGGGTATCTCTTGTCAGCTGGGCACGGTGGCTCACGCCTATAATCCTAGCACCATTGGGAGGCTGAAGTGAGAGGATCGCTTGAGCCAGTTCAAGATCAGCCTGGGCAACATAGTGTGGCCCTGTCTCTACAAAAAATAAACTAGCTGCATGTAGCTGCACACGCCTGTAGTCCTAGCTACTCAGGAGACTGAGATGGGAGGATTGCTTGAACCCAGGAGGTGGAGGCTGCAGTGAGCCAAGATGGCACCATTGCACTCCAGTGGGAGACAGAGCAAGACTCTGTCTTAAAAAATAAATAAATAAAAAATAATCTTGTCAATTATTTGCTAGAGTCAGAGTTATGTACCCTGTTTTGTATTCTAGTCTTCATATTTATTTTTGTCTAATTATCAAATGCCAGTATAGTTAAAAGCTTAATTTAAGTAATTTTAAAAAGAAAGGTTTGGCTGGTAAGTTAGCTTAAAGTCTACTCCATACCAACATTCTTGTATGTGTCTTACCACTTCCTGGATGACTACTAGTTTAGAACCTTATTTCTCTTTAAATATCACTTTTAAAAGCATTCCCTACGAGTTTTATAGAAGATGCAACTCCCCAGCATAGTGAACATAGTAGCCACAAGCACAGCTTCGAAAGTCAAAAAGACCAAGCCTGTGACCTGAACCTCTCAATTATCTCATCTATCAAATAGGGACAATAGCATTTATCTCAGAAATCAAATGAGAACGTGCATTAAAATCACAGCACACTAAACATAGCACAATTCAGGACACAAAGTGCTCAATAAATGTGTAGTATGAAGCATGAGTTGGAATTTACCAAGTTGTTTTAAAACGTTTAGCAGAGCTTCCAGCAGCCGGTGTCACTCTCTCCCCAAGTGCTGACAGGGAGTCACCTTTTATGGCTAATTCAGATGCTGGGCATTCCATGAGTATTAGGGAGTAAAAGGTAGAAGATAAAAGAATTCTTATAGGTATAACTAAACAGCACATTTTTTTTTTTTTTTTTTTTTTTTTGAGATGGGGTTTCCCGCTCTTGTTGCCCAGGCTGGAGGGCAATGGTGTGACCTCGGTTCATTGCAATGTCCGCCTCCCAGGTTCAAGTGATTCTCCTGCCTCAGCCTTCCAAGTAGCCAGGATTACAGACGCCCGCCACAACGCCCGGCTAATTTTTTGTATCTTTAGTAGAGATGGGGTTTCACCATTTTGGTCAGGCTGGTCTCGAACTCCTGACCTCAGGTAATCCACCCGCCTCGGCCTCCCAGAGTAACAGCACACTCTTTAAATTGACATACGTGTTGTACATATTTGTGGAGTACACAGTGACATTTCAATACATATAATGTATAGTGATTAGCATGTCCATTATCTCTGACATTTATCATTTGTGTTGGCAACAGTCAATATCTTCCTTCTAGCTATAGTCATCCTACAGTGGTATAGAACATTAGTTATCTCTGCCTTCCAACTGTTAATTTTATATTCTTTAACAAATCTGTTTCTATCCCTCTGTGCTCCCTCCCCTTCCCAGCCTCAAGTGTCCTCTGGTCTACCTTTTACCCCTGAGATCAACTCTTTTTAGCTTCCACGAGTGAGAACACGCAGTATTTAACTTTGTTCCTGGCTTACCTCACTTAACACAATGTCCTCCAGTTCCTTCCATGTTGCTACAAATGACAAGGTTCCTTTTTCGTGGCTGAAAAATATTCCATTGTGTATATATGCCACATTTTCTTTATCCATTTCTTTATCCACAACTACGTTGATTCGGTATCTTGGCTATTGTGAAGTGCTACAATAAACTTGAGGGTGCAGATGTCTCATCCATATACCGATTTCATCTCCTTTGGATAAATGCCCAGTAGTGGGATTTCTGGATCGTATGGTAGCTCTATTTGTAGCACACAGCACAATTTTAATTGCAGCCAGCCCCAAATTTGTTGCTTGAGGGTTATAACAAGTTTACACACACACACGTGGGCATATGAACCACATACAAGGTATAAAGCATGACCTACAAACAAAACACTCTCAGTTTTAAATATCTGAATCCCTTACACCTGGACACCTTTACCGTGTAAGGTTTCAAAAAAAGAAAAAGAAAAAAAGGAAGTTACCAGATAATGACTCTGCAGCTTAAAAAAATAAAAATAATTAACACCACATACTAAGAATTCCCAACCCTTGATGAGTTACAAACTAGATACTTGAGATTTTATCAGCCCTGAAAAGTTTAGCTCTATTCTTCAACTGTACAGAAAACATACATTATCTAAGCAGGGCAAAGAACTGCCTCAGTATGTATTGCTTTATTAGGTCAAGACGATTTCCCATAATACTTAAACCTGAAAAATTCATGTTCAAACAGCCAGGAAACATTTCGGCAAAGAAAGCACTTAAAAAAAAAAAAAAAGAAACCAATCCTTTTATTGTACAACTTAATAATTTAATGATTTCTGTACTTTCAAGTTTAAGAATAAAAGATGACAGTTAATGTTTAAAACTGGAAACCAGATAATCACACAAAAATCACATTTATTTCAAGAGCTCAAAGTGCAAATACAGCAAGTCAGTTCACAAAGTTTCAAGATACAGTTTTTAATGACAATGGAAATTTGATATACAAAAATGGAAGGGTAAATAGAAATAAAGCTCCTCAATTTTTAAAAAAATTCAAGTAATTTGAAAAGCCTTTAGACTAAAATACTCCACTTACATCCATTCAGAAATGCCAGTACTGCACTGCAATCAAGGACTCTTCAAAGAGAGAATCAGCTCAAACTGGTCAGCTCTAGATTAGAATGGAAGTTCTTGGTGCTGGCTTTTCTTGATTTGGAAGCTTCAGTCACTCACTGCTATCAATTGATGAGGTTCAATCCATGATATTTTGATCTTTAGGCAAATTCTAAAACATGTTTAAAGTTAAAAAGGCTGGGCGCAGTGGCTTACACCTGTAATCCCAGCACTTTGGGAGGCCAAGGTGGGCAGATCACTTGAGGTCAGAAGTTCGAGACCAGCCTGGCCAACATCGTGAAACCCCATCTCTACAAAAATACAAAAATTAGCTGGGTGTGGTGGCAGGTGCCTGTAATCCCAGCTACTTGGGAGGCTGAGGCAGAAGAATTGCTTGAACTGGGAGGCAGAGGTTGCAGTGAGCTGAGACTGTGCCACTACACTCCAGCCTAGGAGACAGAGTGTGGCTTTGTCTCAAAAAAATAAAAAAAAATAAAAAAAAAGCTAAATATAAGGCCAATACCACTATGAAGAATTTTCTGAAATGACCAGTATATATCTAAAAGATTTAAAGACCAATGTAACTTCAGGCCTATGGTTTTACTGGGAGAAAAGCCACAGATTAATACTTCTAGTATCCAAAACCTTCTTGGAAGCTTAGGAACATGGCCTTTTAAAACTTCCTCATGAAAACTGTACTTAAATATATATTTATTCATTTCTACATATATAGAACTTGTAGGTAAAGTAGAAAAAGTTCCCACTAGGAAGGTAATTAAAGGTTGTTAATGTTCTTTTTATCACTTAGTAGCCAGAAGACATGCTTATTTCTGCTCTCCAGAAGCAATGTTAGCTACTAGTTTCTGAATTCAGGAAAACGTTTATCTTTCAGGAAGGTTTACGTGAGATATTTATTCAGTCTTTTTCTCAAACTTCTTCCTCTTTTCATTATAGGCATTATACTGAGAGTCTGTTCCAAAAATTCGATCCCACCATGTAAATGTTGAAGCATAGTTTCCAATGAAGTTCATGTGGTGGAAATCGTGATGCCGAGAACCAGCATAGAAAGGGATCAGATTTAAAGGGTTGAGAGGAATATCATAACCACTGAAACAAAAATAATAAAGATTATTAAGGAATAAATACATCTCAAATGATTGTTGTTTTTATTAATAATCATGTGTTCACATTAACCAATTTAGATAACATGCCACTTTGCCTAGACCACTTTATTTCTAAGTGTTCACAAACAGCAAACACAGAAAATGGTGTATATTCTAGAAACCACTCTAAGAAAAAAAATCCTTAAAAAAATCTAAGAAAATCATTTATTTTATGATAAAATATATGAATGATGGAAGAGACGGATTATAGTAATGAATCTTTAGACACAGATTTTTAAGAATTAATTTTCTTTTATGTTTTAGAGGAAGCTTTCTCACCATCATGTATAACAGTTGTAAATAAAGCCCAAAATACTAAATATGTTTTTTAGGAAAAGTCACATAAAATTAGTATCAAGTATTAAAAAGGGCAGGCCCATGAATCCCTGTATAGCAACTTCATTTACTTTTTTAGGCAATGACAAGTTGGAATCAAATGTACCACAATTAATCAAAATACCAGTGTACTTTTCTATAGTTGGGAGAAGACAAATGGCTTCAAAAAAGAGTCCCATTTAAAGTATGCTCCTTTATTTCCAACTACATATCTACAATCAGACATCCAGTTATACTTAGTTGAATCACTCTAACCCTCTCTTCCTTTGAGGAGCTTAGAGGAAGGAAGGCAGAAAGAAACAATGGATAGAAAAAAAAAAAAGAAAGAAATGTCAATTACAATTTTTCTACAGAAGAATATTCTCTGCCTAGGACTAGAAGCATTAATTTTGCTACTTTAGCACTTTAAAAATAATTCTTAGAATTTGATATTCTGCATTCATGAGTACAGAAGTATGTCCCAAGTCAAAATGCAATGAACATATAATTAAAAAATAATGAACAATTAGGATAAGCATTTAAGAAGGCATTCAATATAAATAATTTACCACAAAATGTCTTCCAATCAACAGAAAGGATGCGTTTGAAATATGTATGTGTTACAAGTAGTAGTTTCATCTTGCAAGTGCCTTTATCAGTGCTGAACAGTAGAGATTAGAAAGTCTTATTCAATGAAGGCTGAATGCTTTGATATTTTTTTTCAAATATGAGTTAGGTTTAGCTTTACTACAGAAGGATAAGGAAATTGCTGGTCCTGAATATATACTTGCCCTAATAACACATTATCACTATAAAAATTATAACAGCATAGGCTAGAATGTAAAAACATCTATTATTTAAACTTTTATCCAACAATTATGTTTTCTTAATATAACATTAAGAAGATTAACTTCTCCTATTAGTCTACTTGAAATATGATAATCTTATGGCCATGAAAATAAATATATTTCATTATGCTTTATACCTGAACAGAAATTAATACTCACCTATGGACGTCAATAGTTTCTAATAAACGAATGGTCACCCATGCCCAAAGAAGAATTACATGATCACACAAAAGCACGATTCCAATGAAAAATCCAGTTCCAAGAATTAGAGTCTCCAAAGGATGTGCATATTCAGCTTCCATTCCAAATGGAGCCTAAGACAAACAGATAAGAAATTCTCAATTTCTTAGCTATTGTGATGGTCAATTTTATGTGTCAACTTGGCTAGGCTATGATATCCAACTGTTTGATTAAATACCAGTCTACATGTTGTTGTGAAGGTATTTTTTAGATGTTGTTAACATTTAAATCAGTAGACTGAGTAAAGGTGATTACCCTTCATAATGAGGGTGGGCTTCATCCAGTCATTTGAAGGCCTTCAGGATAAAAGGCTGAGGTTTCCTGAAGAAGGATTCTCAAGACTGCAACACTGAAACCCTGCCTGAGTTTCCAACTTGCTGCTCCATGGAATTTGGACCCAAGGCTGCAACGATTCTTACCTGGATTTCTAGTCTGTAGCCTGCTTTACAGATTTCAGACTTGACAGCCGCACACTTGCATGAGCTGATTCCTTAAAATAAATCTCTCTCTGCATATATATACCCCAATGATTCTGCTTCACTGGAGACTTCACTAATATATATATATATATCCTACTTATGCATAAAGTTTTACAAAGTTATATTGATTCTATATGTAGTGATGATTTATCTAGTCATACACTTATAAATAATACTAGCAATTCTCAATAAAAATACCTTACTCCACATCAAAAGTCTAGGGATATAAAATCTTGCTGTCTTTGATGGTTTAAGATAAAGGCATTAAATAATTGACTTGAACTCTAATTTTGACTTAAGTATTTATATTTGTTCTTCTAATAAAGAGATGCTTGATTTGGCACACCATGTAATCACGGTCAATGCAAAACATACTCACATAACCAGTTTGACAAAGCTACATCAAAGCAATTCTAATAGGCCGGGCATGGTGGCTCACGCCTGTAATCCCAGCACTTTGCGAGTCCAAGGCGGGTGGATCACCTGAGGTCAGGAGTTCGAGACCAGCCTGACCAACATAGTGAAATCCTGTCTCTACTAAAAATACAAAATTAGCCACGCGTGGTGACGCACGCCTGTAATCCCAGCTACCTGAAAGGCTGAGGCAGGAGAATTGCTTGAACCCAGGAGGTGAAGGTTGCAGTGAGCCGAGATCATGCCATTGCAGTCCAGCCTGGGCAACAAGAGCAAAACTCTATCTCAAAAAAAAAAAAAAAAAGCAGTGCTCATAAAAGTTACTGTTTTTGTGGGAGTTAGCAATGTGAGGATCTAGCTGTGCCAGTGTAGCACTGTCCACAAGGATGGAAGTCCAAACTTTCATATAATATTTTTCTTTCAGATCTCAATTTACCATGAAATTTAAATAATGAAGACAATGTGTAGAAATGGCTTGTTTGTATGTGTGTGTATTGTTCTGAATAATCATGCCAAAGGAAAAGAAAATAAAAACGTCACCAACAATTTTAGAAAAATGCTCAGGCAATTAAAATAGACATTTTGCCTCTAACAGAAAGAATTAAATATAACTCTCACATACCTGAAACTCATGATGAACTTTATGAATATACTTGTATATTCTTTTGTGGTGTAAGAGTCTATGCAGAAAATAGTGCCACGTATCTTCAATGACTGCACAACCAAAGCATCTTGCCAAAAGAAAATACCTTTAAGATAAAAATGTTGTAATGTGTAAGAAATAATTTTCACTTGAACTATCCAGACTTTTAGTTGTGATCACTGCTTGAGACATTACATAAAACCACCCACCCACTTACCAGGTTGACCTAATTGGATATATTCATAAATAAATTCTCAAAACCACCAGATACAGCTACATAACTTGATATAAGGTTAAAGAGACTGCCCACTAGACCAATTTCATTTCATTACAATGTTCGCACAACTTGCCTAATGACACTTTTCTCAAGAGCTATCCCTGTTAAGTGACGCATGAGTATATATATATGTGTGTGTATATATATGTGTGTGTATATATATATACACACATATTTTTGTTTATGTAAACACAATTTCTATAAACCTCATAAATGATTCTCATATATTTCATTCATTTTAAAATTAAAATGTAATATATTTTTGTCGACATAAGCACTTATACATGTATATAAACATACAAAAGACGTTAGGGAAACTTCTGATACTAGAAGCTCACCTTCCAATAAAATATTTAAAAGATGTAAAAATGGAAACATTTTAAGATTTTACTGTGATTTACTTTTCTACTATTTATTTACTTCCAAAGTTTAGAACAAACATTAAGTATAACTTAACTGAATAAGCCACAATTGGGTGTAAAAGCCAAATTTTTATCTACGTACCATCTTGGCATTCTTTCCCAATCATAAGGAATATTGAAATACTCTGTAAAATAATAGGTTCCACAAATCAAAGGCAGCTGGATACAGAAGTGATTAAAGAGAAGAACTTTGAAACACTTCCATTGGTTTTCCCATGTCTCTGGCTTATCCTACGAAGAAAAATCACAACATCTAATATTAGTCTCTGCTATCAGAGTTTAACTTGACCTAATTTTTTCTCTGTTTATGTTGGACCTTAATTCTATGTCAGTTATGTTAACTTTATATAACTAAGACTCAGGAATCTTTGCCTTCTAAATTCTTGACAACTACTATCACTACTTCAGGTGAAGAAACTGTTAACAGATGCGCCTAGCCATGATGATCTCAAACAAACTAAGAAACACTATGGAATGAATAATTCTCCAGTCTTTGCTGCCACAGATCATTCACTTCACTTCTTTTACCAGAAGTTTCAGAGAAAAAGAAATATAATATGCTAAGATTACAGTTGGGTATCCGCAATTGAAGAAGCTGTATACGAAGCATTGGAAGCCTTTTACACAGTAAGTCGATGCTTCCAGGCACTCAGTGGTATTCATTCCAACAAATAAATGCAGTTTTGTTCAAATCCAATGACAGAATTATAAACTCTCTGAGTTGAGAAGTACAGAGATGTGTCCTGATTATGGAGTTCACAGATTCAAGTCAAAATGAGAAAAGTTAGATCAACATGAGATGTTCGTTAAGACCTCATCAGGATACCCATTTGCTTAGCAAGTCATTATAAAAACCAAAGCAAAACAAAACAAAAACTAACTAAATGTATTCAATTTATAGGACTGCACTTAAAAAAGTGCTTTGGGCTTTACAAAACGATGGTGACAATAAGTATCAGTTATTGCTTTGTTTTAAATGTCACTGCTGAAAAATTCAGGTATCTGCCAACAAAACTCTTTTAATTGAACCACGATATCCAAAGTACAGGAACTACTGCGCATCAGCAGAAGCCCAAAGAGGTCAACCAGCTTGGGCAGGGTCACACACGCAGTTATTAGCAGAAGTTGGACTAACTAAAATCTAGGTCTCCAGATCCAGCTCTGTTCTTGAAATTCTTTAAGGGTTATCTTCCTGACAAAAATAGGAAAAGCACTGAACTAAGAATCAATCCAGAGATTTGTGCTGTAATACCAGGGCTGCTACTCACCAGTTAACTAGCTCTTGTGATGTTTACAACTCAGTTTCTTCAACAATAAAATGGGAGGATCTGACAGCTGCCTTTGTATTTCTAATCTCAGCATTATCTAACCCCACTCCTCTAAACCTCCACTCTGTAATTGGGGACAAAATAAATGAAGGATTCAGGCTTCAGTTGGCAATAGTACTGTCTCCTACAGCAACTATGGTTAATAGACTTAATTTCCCAGGTAGACTGTGATATTGATGCAGTTACAGAAATTACAAAGTTAATCAACTATAATAAAATCACATGCTATACCATTTAGAGTACACATAAATTAGTTACAAAGACAGCAATACAAATTCATACCTAGTGAAATATGAAAGTTTACCATATTTTACTTTCTTTATGCATAACTGTACTTAATATAAAGGAATACCTTTACAAGGGCCACAAACTTCAGAAATAATATTTTTAGTACATTTATCTTTGAAGAAAATTTTTGGAGAATTACTAAGATGTATTTTTTTTTTTTAAAGAAATAGATCCTGCAAAGTCTGCTTTACTTTTTCATTCCTGTGAAATTTCCCCTAACTAGCAAGGATGTGCATTAGCTCTCCAGTTGTCTGTTCTGTTTGAAAGAAGAAAGTCTTTAGTACTATTTCATCACCACCACCAACTTCTTCTATTCTTTTTGACAATTTTAAGAATAAAAACATTTATTGCATATGTTAAATATAATTCTCAAATATGTTATCTTAAACAATTGATACCCTCAATGTTAATCAGGGTATCTGCCTTCAAAATGCATAAACCTGTAATTAATTTGTACCAATATTTTGGTTTCTTTTAAAACTCCTTTAACTTGTGAAAACTAGTCCTGGCTTAAAATCACATTTTTTATCAAAAATGCTCAAAGCATGGACTTTAACGGTTATGAAACATAAAGACTTGCTGAGTACAGACTTGAAGTCAAATTACCCAGCCTTTCAATCTGTTCATAAACAACTAGCTCTGACCAACTAGACTACAGCTTATTCTTTCCTTTGCCACACTATATTTTAAAGCTGCTCATATACCCTTGCCTGAGAAAGCTCTTTGTCTCTCTGGAAAGGTTACTACTTCTAACCAGTGAGTCAGTTGCAAAGTGCAGTGAAGGAGAAAAAGGATGCTTTTGCCTGGCCAGCCATACAATGAATTACAATGAATGAGCCCTATAAATAAATCACTGGGTGACACATGGCAGCCACAGTCACCCTAAAGGTGCATTAGAACTTAGACGTCCAAACTTAATTCTGCCTTTCAAAGCAGGTGCTTTCCTAAAAAGCACTTTGGAGCTTCTGTGACCTTAATTGAGGGTCACAGAGTACTCTCCTTTGGCCCTCCTATTTTTTATTTCCTTCGCCTTTACCCTTTGCTCTTTTTTCCTTTGGCCTGGAGTCCACAGTCATCTGACCCCTGCATTATCCCCAGAGAGGACTAATATTAATACCTGCTCAAAGTGAGACTCTGGGAGAGGTTGTGAAACTAACAGAATGATAACAGAGAATGTGTACAGACTGCCATCCAAAATATATACAGTTGTCCTTTGGTATATCTTTTGAGGATTGGTTCTGGGACTTTCTGCAAATACCAAGATCTGAAGATGCTCAAGTGCCTGATATAAAATGACATAGTATTTGACATAACCTACACGAATCGTCTCGTATACTTTAAATCATCTCTATAGCACTTATAATACTTAATAAAATGCAAATGCTCTATAAATAGTTGTCATTTTGAATAATGACAAGGAAAAAAAAGACTGTACATGTTCAGTATAGACACAATTTTTTTCCCCTGAATATTTCTGATCTGCAGTTGGTTGGATCCATGGATACAACAACCCATGGATATGGAGGGCCAATTGTACTGAGTGAATGTAAATTACTTTCCATAGATGAATACTCTCAATGGTCTACTTTCTACCAAGACTGTGTGCCCTTGAGTTTTAGTTTGGAATGACTTTTTATGAAAAGTAAACAACAAACACTAGAAACTATCATCAGCTTACAAATTCTAACAAATAATTCATCTTTCTAATAAGCTACTCCAAATGCTCACATCAAGCTCACAGGCTACATATGAGATTTCACCTTGTCATGTACATAGCGACCTCTCAACATTTAGTGCAATGAAGCAAATATCCAGAAACGAGGAGCATCACCTCCTTATTTGGGATGATACGAATGCTGCAGAACTACCTACCATATATTTAGGGGAAAAAAACTTGAATAGCCGTGATCAAGGTCGTAGTGTATTAACAGTCCCTTAGATTTGCTGGAACATAGAGTTGGGGTGAACTGCAAAATATGCGCAAATCACCATACCTTTCCTTTCCAGCTAGCTTAAACATTAAAATTCATAAACTTAAGTTAGATAACCATCACATCTACTTAAAGCCCAATTTAACAAAGTATTCTTGAAATATTATCAATAATGACCTAGGACTGTGTTGCTCAATTCAGGAGCAACTAGTAACATGTGGCTACCAAACACTTTAAACATGGCTAGTCTAAATTGAGATAGACTAAAATTAATGTAAAATACACACGGAATTGCAAAGACTTATTAAATATCTCATTAAGTATTTTTTAGAATTTGATTACTGGCTGAAATAATAATTTACATTTATTTCTTATTTTTTTTGAGACAAGGTCTCACTCTGTCGCCTATGCTAGAGTATAGTGCTGCAATCCTTCTGCTTCAGCCTCATAAGTAGCTAGGACTTACATCACCATGCTTGGGTATTTTTGTATCTTTTTTGTAGAGACAGGGTCTTGCTATGTTTCCCAGGATGGTCTTGAACTCCTGGCCTCAAGCAATCCTCCTGCCTTGGCCTCCCAAAGTGCTGGAATTACAGGCATGGACCCTGCACCCAGCGATAGTTTACATTTATTGAGCTAAATAATACACATTAGGAAATTAATTTCCTTATTTCTTTTTACCTTTTCTATGTATTCTACTAGAAAATTTAAAATTACATACGTGGCTTCATATTTCTATTGGATATCACTGCTTTAGCCTCACAAAACAAAGCCCTATGTACTTTTAAAATATTCAGCAACATTAATAATAATATTCTATTTCTAGTCCCTTATACTCACCTTTTGAATTTTGTATTTTTTCATATAAGGTATAAATTGAAATAAAAATCCAGGTAAACAGAACAAGAAATAAAGGGCTTCATGAACTATAAGGGATCCCCATGTTGCAATCTGGAACTTTGTATAATTATTCAACATATAGTTCCAAGCATTTTTAAATGGTTCTTGCAGAGGATTCTCAGGTAAAAGTGAATCTACATATTCCACAGCCAAGGATGCTGAACTAAAGATGCTGACACTTTCATTTGTTGCCATTTTTCAAATCTCTGCAGACAGCCTTATAATTCTGTAGAAATGAATACATATATAATAAGTTAAACAATGAGCTTTCAAAAAATAAAACAGTTAAAAAATGCATCCTCTGATCATTTTAAAAATGATAATTACTAAAGGAGTATAAATTTTTTACCAAAAAATTACTAAAGGAGTACAAATGGTTTTACACCATTTTAAAACATTTGCTGGATATCATCACCATTTCTATTTGTAGATATTCCTTTAAAAAACACATTATTTTCAAGAACAATAGCTAAAAGAACAATAGGGGAAAAATTTTTTCAAGCTATATTTAAAGAAATCGTCAGTGTGGTTCTCATGGAAAAGCTTCTAATTTAAATGAGCAATAGCTGGGTTTAAAAGTATCACTTAAAGCCAAAAGAACCTATAAAGAAAAAGCCTGCCAAATATGAGTATATAAAAATTAAGTATCTCCTACTGGGGAATAGAAATACAAAGTCAAAGATTAAATGACAAACTGGGAAAAATATTTCCAACATTTTACAACAAAGGGCTACAAAGTGTGCTTTAGAAAAAAGACTAAAAAGACAACAGAAGAATGACAAATGCCATTCACAAGCAGTTCACAGAAAAATAAAGGCAAATGGTCACTAAACAAGGAAGAATCTTCACTTCATTAAATGATGAAATGCACCCTAAAACA
Source organism: Pan troglodytes (assembly GCF_028858775.2). NCBI lineage: Eukaryota > Metazoa > Chordata > Mammalia > Primates > Hominidae > Pan > Pan troglodytes. The sequence continues at coordinate 166,973,275 of NC_072401.2, read as the reverse complement.
AAGAGACACTTTTAGCCTGAGTAGCAAATCTTTAAAAGCTTATTAATGCCCAGTACTGGTAAGAGGGTGAGAAAACAGGCATGACCACACACTGTGGGCAGGGGGGATACATCAGTGTATCATTGGAGGAAAAATTAGCAACACCTAATTCAAAATGAATACATCCTTTGATCCAGCAACTTTCTCATTCAAGGGTACAAAGACAGATACACTAAGATGGAAGGAAGCATTGCTTGTAGTAGCAAAAACAAAGAGGAAAAAATAAAAGCAAAACACAAATAAGCCATCAACAAGGTATGGGTTAAATAAATTAAGTCCTTCCATAGACAATTATACAGCCCTTTAAAAGAACAGGGAAGATCTATATGCTCTACATAGAAAGATGTCTAAGATACAGTGTTAATCCAAGTAACAAGTTACAGAATAGTATGCATAGCAAGAGCCCCACTTAAGATTTTTTGAAAAGGATATGTATTTTATCTATGCACTTTTATGCATATGTACATACACAGACACACAGAAACAAAAAATGTACATATGGATACAAAGGGAAAAATTTACAGTGGTGACTTCTAGGAAAACAGAGTTGTGTGGCAGGGCAGGAGATAGTGTTAATGAAGACAGCGTGGCAAGGTAGGGGAGAGTGTTATGGAAGACAGAGCGTGACGGGGTAGGAGACAGTGTGGTGGGGTAGGGGACAGTGTTATGGAAGACAGAGTGGCGACAGGGTAGGGGAGAGTGTTATGGAAGACAGAGCGCGGCGGGGTAGGAAATAGTGTTATGGAAGACAGAAAAAAAAATCTGATTTATGTCTTTTGCACAATTTAAACTTTTTAAATGAGCATGTTCTACTTACCTAATAAATAAGCTCAATAGGTCACTAACCAAAAAATAAACTTCTCAAGAGTCACTTTCCTAAAAATGTTCACCACTGCTGCTTCTAATTTATGAATTTTTTGGACCATTTTAAAAATGAGTATTTTAAAGCCTCAGAAGCATTCTAAATAGTGCTTTAAAAGTCCCCTTCCCCAACACTTCTCAAACTGACCTTTTATCCCATTCTACAGAAGGAATATTGAGAACCTAGCCAACTCCTTCAGGCATCTGTATTCACTTCAGGCCGTCCTTCTTCTGTCCTACTCATCTCAAATGACTTACACCACAGTGACTATAGTGTTCCATCCTGTGTCATTACAAGCCTTAAAATTTCTTTGCTCATTCATTCTTTCCTCTAAGACTGACTAGTCTTCCTGTGTTCTTATCTTACCTCAAGAACTTGTCCATCACTTATCCTTTCCCATCTTTCATCCTTCTCCCTTCATGGAATCCATTCCTTCAGGTCTAAAAACACATTCACATTCTTTCCTTTTTTTTTTTTTTTTTTTTTGAGACAGGGTCTCACTCTGTCGCCCAAGCTGGAGTGCAGTGGCACAATTATGGCTCATTGCAGCCTCGACCTCCCAGGCTCAAGCAATCCTCCCACCTCAGCCCCTCGTAGCTGGGACCACAGGCACACGCCACCACACCTGCCTAATTTTTTAAATTTTTTGTGGAGACAGGGGTCACCCTATGTTGCCCAGACTGGTCTTAAACTCCTAGGCTCAAGTAATCCTCCCATCTCAGCCTCCCAAAGTGTGGGGATTATAGGTGTGAGCCACTGCGCCCAGCCTACATCTTCCTTTGTTGATAAACACCTTCCTAGCCTCCATTACCTCTTCCAAGCCACTGTCCCATTTATCTTTCTTTGAACCAACCACCTTCTTTCTCAAAGGAGAGCTCTACATAAAGATTGCTTAACTCAGCTGGGCATGGTGGCTCACGCCTGCAATCCCAGCACCTTGGGGAGGCTGATGCGGGCAGATCACCTAAGGTCAGGAGTTCAGGTGAATGGCTTGAAATGAGGAGGTGGAGGTTTCAGTAAGCTGTGACTGCACTCTAGCCTGGGCACCAACGGCAAAACTCTGTCTCAAAAAAAAAGAAAAAAAAAAGGTTGCTTAACTCACCCACACAACTCACTGAGCTACTTGCAATCTGGCTCCCCACCTGCACCAAAACGTCTTCCATCATCTTCTAAGTTGTAAAATAAGGCAACCATCCAATCTTAATTTCTCTCAAGGTGATTAGTAAATTTGACGATAATGAACCAAGACCACTTACTAGTCCTGTCCTGTGACCTTGGGCAAATTAGGTAACCTCTCTGTGATGCAGTTTTATCAGCAGCAAAAATTAAAACAGTAGGTCTTCCAATGAGTCCAAGAGACAATGCATATAAAGCGCTTAGTTAGCACAGGAGCTGGCATGTAATAGCTACAAGAAACTAACAATTATTGGGCACTTTCTGTGCCAAGAACTGTGTTCAAAGCATGCCACCTGCTCTCTACATTTTCACTTTAATCCTTACCACACCTTCGTGAGGTAGGTATTATTTTATCGCCATTTTATAGATAAAATAACTGAGGTTTAGAAAGATTAAGCAACTTGCCCAAAGTCTAATGCTTAATGTTAAGTTAATGCTTAACTTAACAAATGCTAAGTGGGGAAGCCCATGCAGTCATCCATTATATTACACTATAATTATAAATAAAACCCATAATAAGCATTAGAGTACAAGGAGAATAATTCCTACAGTTTACCTAAGCCCTATGAAAAGGTATTCCACATGAGTTGTCTTTATCTTCTTATTTCCTGTTTATATTCTAGCAACTGCAATCTGCGTTCTATTGTCATCACTGCACTGAACTTACTCTTACTAAAATCACTAAGGAGGCTGGGTGTGGTGGCTCACGCTGGTAATCCCAGCACTTTGGGAGGCTGAGGTGGGCAGACCACAAGGTCAGGAGTTCCAGACCAGTCTGGCCAATATGGTGAAACAGCTCCACCAAAAAAATACAAAAAAATTAGCCGGGTGTGGTGGCGCATGCCTGTAATCCCAGCTACTGGGGAGGCTGAGGCAGGAGAATTGGTTGAACCCGGGAGGCTGAGGTTGCAGCGAGCCGAGATCACGACACTGCATTCCAGCCTGGGCGAGAGTGAGACTCCGTCTCAAAAAAAAAAAAAAAAAAAATCGCTATGGATCTCCAGCTGCCAAATCCAATAAACCTTTTTTTTTTTTTTTTGGAGTTTATTTGACTAATCTGGAAGATTTGATACTTCTCTTCTTGAAATACCGCCTTTCCTTGGTTCTTGGAACTCAAATGCATTCACTCTGACAAGTATTGTGCATTCATTGTGCTAGCTGGTGCCCTTACCCCTGAGTTCACAAAACATAAAATTTAGTGAGGAATAACAACTAGTGTCCAAACCATCAAAAATTATGTGATAAGAACAATAAAGGGGGGAATACACAGTGCTATAAACTTCTAGAGAAAGGTGCTATCTAAACTGAGACCTAGAACAGGAGAGGGAGGTGACAAATTAAAAAATAGAGTGAGGGAGAGAGGGTCAAAGGAGGGGTTTTGCATAGAGAGAACAGCAACTCCAAAGACTCAACCAGGAGATTAGAAAGAATATGAGAATTGAAGCTGGAAAGTTTCCCAGTAAACTTCCCAGACGATTCCAGATTGTCTTGGGTGATCTTAACTATTTTCTGTTTTAAAAATATGCTGATATCCATCATCTCTATCTCTAGCCCTCTCCCCTAAACTCCAGGATCTAATTATCCAAGTTTACTGGTCATATCCAGTCAGAGAGTTCAGAGGCACATGAACTCACTCAACAGGTCCAAAGGTTCAGTATGTGCTCCTCACAACCCCCGCCCAAATACTAGGCCGCCTCTAATGCCTAATTCTCAGACATAACGTTTTAAGTCTCTCCCATTCTGCTGCCTTAAGTCTTCAAACTCTTACCCAATTTAGAAACACTTGGTTTAGTTAACATTCAGGAATTTACTTTTCACAAAGGAGTGAGGGAATGGATATACTGTTGCTAACTGAACAAGGAATTAAAGAGGAGAGGGGAGACAAGGTCTTGGAAAATTGAATTTCCTTTTCCTTTACTCATTCTTGGGCAACCTAAATGACTGGAAGCCTGTTCTGGAGCAGGTTGACTAGATAAAATTTAGTTATTTGTGGATTCTCAGAAACCTTGAAGTTCAGCTGTCAGCCTGTCTCTGTCCTTTGGCACTTTAACACGGATTTCACCAGCTCCTTCATTTTCTGGACTTGCCCTGCCTCCAAGCTTGCCCTTCTTAAACCTTGTTTCTAAGATGCAATGCCACGATCTATATAAATTTAAACATCAGAGATAACCTCCTTAAAACACTCAAAGTTCAAGGGAGTGCTTGCCCTAAGCATAAAGATCAAGCCCCGCTGTGATTGATGCACACGAGGCCCTTCCAGACTTCTTCACTCTTCATTTCCTACATTCTCGCCATCCTACACTTCACATTTTTGCAGTATCTGATCACTCATGGTTGCTAGTGCTTCATTCCTCTCTGCCCACGGAAATACCGTTCCCTTACAGGTGATGTCCTCCCATCCAACTCCTAGTCATCCTTCAGTAACCTCCTCTCGGACGCCCTTCCCAACGCCACTACTCCCAAAGCATACTACATCTTACCTCCTTCTAGTGTTTCCTGCTTTTGTATAACTTTCGCCAGCCTATCACCCTGTGCTGCAACTGTCTTCTACGTCCTGTCTCCCGAAGACAACACATTTTAAAGGGCAAGAAACATGCCCTAGCCTAGTTCCATCACTTAAGAATTTCACTCCGTTTTCATCCTTTCTAGCACGTACCTTAGCCTAGGCCCACCTTCACTCCAGTCTCCTTCCGCCCCCTCTCGGGTACCACTGCCAGCGTCCCGCCCAGCGCGTGCATCCGCACCCCGAACCCGCTTCCCTCGATCTCACGGAGCACCGGGTAGGAGCCCGCCTGCTCCCCCTTCCTCGCTCATGAGCCACTCCTCCAACCCCCTCACCTGAACGGCCGCGAGATGACTGCCGGCCACCGACACCGAGGACTCGCCAGGTGTTCCAGCCTCGGAACCTGCCTCGCCTGGCTGGGGGGTGGAGCCGGGTGGGCCAGGCGGTCCGTCCTGTCGTTATTGGCCTGCGAGGGCTCCCGCCCCGCCTTCTCGGCACGGTGATTGGTCTGTGCAGTTGCCGACATCGTGTGACTCGCGCGAACGAGCTCCTGGCGGTCCCAGCCATTTGCTCCGCGGATGGAGTGAGGATAGTGAGACCTGCAGGGCCAGCCAATGGTCGGCACCGCGGAGCGCCCGGAGGCGGGGAAGCGTGAGTGCGCGTCACGGCGTGAGGGGGCGGGCACAGACGGATGGCCGCCTCGCCCTGCCGCGCGGAGTCGTCTTGGCAACTGCGTTCCCGGCAGATTCCCAGTGAGAGCCTGCGCTGTGCGGGGGAAAGTGTCGCGCCAGCCGCAGTCCCAGGACTTTTATTTCAAATGTGACCTGTGTAGCAACCGCAGCTCCCAAACCCGGGAAGAAAAGAGTATAGATGAGTCTTAAAATCTATGTTGACTGTTTTGTGTTTCCAGACACCCTTGCCTTCCTTTTTCTGGTCTACCATTTAGATTTAGATCTTTCGTCTCCCTTGTTTCCCCAGCCTACGTATCCTTTAATAAATCCCTGCATTTTGAAACGGAGAATTTCAAATGCGATTATCGTCATTTTGCAGATGAGAAGTAGAGGCTGGGAAAGATTTAAAAAGATTGAACATCAAGGGAGAGTTCGGCTCCCAGGACCTTGACCTCGCTACATGGGCTGAGAACGCCCAGGTGTTGTTGCAATTGTTGTGCTGGACGATGAGTGCCCGGGGGCGGGGGCGGGGGCTTGACGCAGGTCTTTGCAGCTCTAAAGCTCAGTTTACACCATCTCTCAACATTAAAATATTGTGTACTGGGGTTTCATAATAAAACTGTACAGATGTGATAATATACTAAAACTTTCACTTAACGGAAGAGGTGCCTTTAAAGAAAAAACCGCACAGGGGCATCATTTGGGCTAGTGAAGGCCCTTTTTCCTCCTTCTTTATTAAGGTATAATTGACAAAAATTGTGTTTACGGCGTACACATGATGTTTTGATTATGTGTATATTGTGTCAAATATATACAGCTTCTGAAAACAGAATACTATTGTTTCATTCCTCCATGCTTTTGCTCAAACTGGCCCTTCTGCCTGGAATAATCAGCCATCTCCATGCCGCCCCATCAATTCAGGTACTATCTCCTTGAGGAAGTTCCCTCTTGAAAAGTGTCTTTTTTAGATTCAGTGTGACCTGTACTTATTCGTCTATCCCTCATGTTTGGCACACACATTCTTTGTAAAGTATCATCACAGAGGTCACGTCAAATGAAAAGAAATGGCATCTGTCCCTTGGTTGTCAGGGTCAGCCCTGTCTTTAGGATGCCTTTACAGTGGTGTCTGAAACCGTCCCTATATACTTTATGAAATTAATCTGGGAAAAAGGGGTGGGGGGAACGAAATTAAACCAAGCTTGCAGCACACTGAGGATTAATAATTAGGTCAGCTTGCTGTCTGACCCCTTCCTCATAATTGTTTGCCTATTGCTTCAGAATCATGTAGACTCTGTTACAAGGTTATAGTTTCCCCTAACTGCTCTATAGACAACAACTTGAACATTATGAAACGTTAAGTTTGTGCTTTGAGATAACCTTTCAGGTCCTTCATACTGATGAAACTACTGACTCAGCTGGTCTGACAAGGAGCTGACTCACCAAAGAATGCAGTTCCCACATCCTGATGGTTTCATTCCCCCTTACCCCAGCCAATCGAGGACCCTAATTTTCCAGCCCATTGCCCTCCAGGATCCCCTTAAAAGCCCCAGCACAGAACTCCTCGGAGAGATGAATTTGAGGGTCTCCTCCCATCTCCTCTCGGCACCCTGCCATCACTAAACTTTCTCTGCTGCAAACCCTGCTGTCTCAGCGTATACTGTGCAGTGGGCATATGAATCTGTTGGTCCTGTAGTGGATGCTGTGGCACACCACCCAGATCCCCCTCTTCAAGACCTAAGCAGGCATTCCTCCAGCTGCTGAGTACTGCCAAAGAGAAGCACCTCTCCCCACGGGTATACCCCCTTTCTAGGCAACAGCTAGTCAAGTAACTGGTTGAAACGTATAAAATCCCCTAAACCAATGTAGGGCTACTTTGCTTGGCCATCCCAGCTCCAGAGCTCCCCATCCTATTGGTTGTGTGATGACTGCACTGCCACCCAACTTTTCTCTCTGCCCAAACCTGCCATCCTCTATCAGGTGAGCATCAATAGCACACACTATCGGGCCACACTTACTAGGCTTGGCATTTTATTAGCAGTGGATAAGTTACTTCTCTGTCTTATCTGGTACTTCTGTAAAATAATAATACCTACACCTCGAAGAGTTATTTATGATGATTACATGAGATAACATATGTAAAGCCCTTTGCAGAGTCTCTGGCATACAAGATATGATCAGTAAATGTCAGCAATTATTTCTGATTTGGAATTCTACCACAGTATTACATTTTCTAAATCAGAGCAGGCGTAGGTGTATGGAGGGGTCAGATTATTTTAAACCTTAAAGGCTTAGAGCTGGAAAAAAATGCTGATGCAGCAGCTCAACTCACTTATTTCCCTACAATGAAGACTAACGGGGGGCTCAGGGAACAATAGCTGTAATTTATTGAGGGCCCGCTGGATTTCAAGCATATTAACATGCATCATTTCTTTCAAACGCAACAACCTTGTGACACAGACACTACTATTGCCATTTTAAAAACAAAATAAGGATTAGAGGTTAAGTAATGTGTTGAAAGTCACAGCTAGCAATTGATAGAGGGAGCTGCAAACCCAGAACCCTTCTGTTTCTATGCCCATGGGCTTTCCAATATACCACATGGCTTTTTTCCTTAAAGCCAGGATTAGAACCCCAGAATCTTGACTCAAAATATAGTTCCATTCTCCAGCGTAGCCTCCTCTCCAAAATGAGACACTGGCAGCCATGGAAGTCAGTAGGAGGCAGTTTGCTTAAGACAAAACTAAACCAAGATGGTGTCAGCACACTGCTATGTAATTTCATGTGACCCTTTTACACCTCATAAAGTTAAGTCTCATAACGCATCAGCAGTTAGGATTACAAATACCTGGGTTCTTATGCTGTAAGGAACGATAAAGAGATAATAAATACCAGGAATCATACACCAGACTCCGTAAGAAACAGGGAAAGAACTGATAGTCTTCTGACAGTAAATACACCATCCGCTTTAACCATAGTCATCACTGCTTTCAGCCAAGAAGGCATAGATCCCAACAAAGCAGGCAGACGAGTTGCTTCACAACGCAGGTATGTGGATCCAGCCTTGAACTCTGCTCAAACATGGGGCCGCTTCCTTGGCAGGATTTCTAAGACACCTCTCTGCCTTCTTATTTTTCATACAACAATGGAATAGGCTGAGAACACTTCCATATGCCTTTAAAAAAATTTCAAACTGGAAAGACAAAGGTTGGCATGGGGGAAGGAGGTATGTGTAAAGTCTCTGAAATCATAGCTATGAATCCAGCTACTGACAAACCTTGGCAATTATAGTATAGCTATTAAAGCTTCAAAGATTAAGAAAGTAAAGATAGAGGTATTTGACATGCTATGTAGTTAAGTCTTTGTTACTTTAATAGGCTGAGATTATATTTTAAGAAAAGCTTTAAGATTTTTCAGATAAATCTTTAATTGATAGATTCATATAGAACATTAGTGTTTGGAAGTGATCAGGACAGACAGAGACCTCATACATTTTTCTTGGTGCCTCTGTCAGAAACAGCCGACTACTCCAAGTTCATTAGACCTTCAACATGTTTGTTGACAATGATGTGCTGTAAGGCAGAAATTCATGTTTTCATCAACTGAGCATAGGCTTTTTCTGATTAAATTCATTTATAATGGAAAGTTCAACTAAGTATTAAATGTGGTTCCATGTTTAAATTTGAATCGAAATGTTATCATAGCAATCTTTCCTCTTGATTATCAACTGGTCTAGCAACAGCTCATGCCAACTTTTTTAATTCCTGAGGAATGGTCACAATATCCCATCACCTCCTCCTTCCCCCTCTTCCCTTCCTCTGCTGTGTCCAGCACCTCAGCTGCCTACCTGACTCCACTATTCCTATTTCCTCAATTCCTTTTATTTGGTATCAAAACCACAGTTTATTTCTCAGTTACTTTGGAGTAGGTATTTTTTTTCTTTGACTTTCCTTTTGGTCTAATACTACTTGTTTTATCCTTATCTCATGCCCTACCCATATCAGGGACACAAAAATATAAAAAGTTTAAATTTTACCAATCCTTGACAGACCTCTCCTTGATAGTTGAAGTTACTTTTCCTTGGAAAGAGAACCATTTTTATTGACTTCGGTTATTCATTTAATAGTTTTGTCTTGTAGGTGAGGTCCCTTTGGCAATAAATTAAAAATGCAGATTTGTGAAGTGACAAAATGCAAACTATAAAAGAGCAAAAAAACTAACAGGAAACTTTAACACAAAACTAAATAGATAAAAATCAAGAACACTGTGAAACAAATAATATACAAACTTTTATTCAAAGTTAATTCAAGAAAGACATGTTTTGGTCATTTTTAAAGAGATTAATTGAAGATCTCAGAAAAACTGTATCTGATCAACACACATGGCTACTCACAGAAAGTTCTCTCTTCTGTTAATAGCAGCTAAATTTATACACACAGAAAAAATTCCGAAGACCATGCAAATTCAATTGAATTCCATACATTCATTATATTCATCAAAAACCTGCAGTAATGTTCATGCCGAAGTGTTAATTTAAGAAAAAAATTAAAAATACACACCAAAACATGACCAAGATTAAACTAAAGAAAATAATAAATAAGCATAATTTATATTGTATTTTAAAAAGTTTGGCATCACACATATTCAAGTGTGTTACACCAGGTCCATTCCTCAGAAGTGGCATTTAAAGTGTTAAGCATTGTTAAATATCAAAAAATACAACTCTGTTTTACAATGTAGTACTGGCATAATTCAAAGTACTGTGCCAATTATAAATAGTATAATCAAGTTTCAAACATCTTTTCAAACATATTTAAAGGAAAGCATATAGACACACATTTATATGCACATAATTTATTATATTCATGTAATCAAAGTTATTTTATAAAAGCAAACAGTGTATCCCTCAACTAGTTTGTATACTTACGTAGATTTTAGTATCTGTTGAAAGATTTTCAGTTCCTGGTATACAGATTTTTAGAAGAAATAAAGATAAAATTTAATTTTACAAGAACACACATTACTTCATCCTCCTTCACAAAATAATCTGTAGTCATTCAAGGTTGATAAGAACTAGTCTTTATGAAAGCAACTGTTGTCTAAAGACTACAGATTAAGTCCTGCAGTCCAGGTTTCTTATGAAAATTCAGTCAGCTGCTGCTCATTGCAGAAAAAGCCTACACGGTGCTTCTACCAAAAATAATCTTCAGTATCCGAGGCCTATAAAGGCAGACGATCGTATCTTCTGCTGAGACTTAAAGTGCAGCTACAAGTGGAGAAGTGCTAGATTCTCAGTCACTTCACAAATACTTGTTGAAGGCTGTTTCTCATGTATAAATATGCTGAAAATGTCCTTCAGGCTCATAATGGTTTATCAATAACTGTGACCCCTGAGCAAAGAAATGAAGAGAGAAAAAAGAAGTCACAGGCAGCATTCTGTATCTCTGAGAAAACACTCAATTCTTCATTATAATACGAAGGCAGGAGGAACCGTACAAATCATGTTTCAGAATCTCTTTCTTAAACTTTAGTAGTAGTATCATTTTAATCTAAATGACAGTGAAAACTCTGTTTAGTTATGGACTAGTTAAATATAAGACTATTTAATCCAGAACTAGTCTTTTCCTCTTTGTAGTTACAATTTGGAAAATATACTCAAAAGGGAACACAGAAACTTTTGAGCATGATGGATATGTTCATTATCTTGATTGTGGTGATGGTTTCATGGGTATATACTATGTCAAAAGTAATAAAATTATATACTTTAAATATACAGTTGACCCTTGAACGACATGGCGGTCACGGGTGCTGACCCTCCACGCAGTCAAAAACCCATGTATAATTTTTTACTCCAGCACAATTACTAATAGCTTACAGTTGACCAAACGCCTTACTGATACAGTCAATTAACACATATTTTACATGTAATATGTTATGTATGTCATAACATGTTATGTGTTATATATTGTATTCTTAAAGTAAGCTACAGAAAAGGAAATGTTATTTAAAAAGTCATAAGGAAGAGGAACTATATTTACTATTCATTAAGGGGAAGTGGATCATCATCAAGGTCTTCATCCTTGTCTCTTCACATTGAGCAGGCTGAGGAGGAGGAGAAAGAGGAGAGGTTGGTCTTGTTGTTTCAGGGGTGGCAGAGGCAGAAGAGGTGGAGGAGGTGGAAGGGAAGGCAGGGGGAACAGGAGAGGCAGACACACTTGGTGCAACTTTAAGGAAATACACTGTAATTCCTGTCTGACTTTTTTGTTTTTTTCATTTCTCTAAAAATGTTTCCACATAATACCAATCCTCTTTCCACCACTTTCTTCAGTTACAGTGCACATATCATAGAAGGGCCCATTTCATAAAGTAACTCATAAACAGTCTTGAATAACCAAACCCTTTTGCCAGACTGTCTAATGTCAATTTGTTTTCTGACATTGCTTCTACATCTTCTTCATTGTCTGGCAGTGGTTAAGAAGCACTCATCTCCGTCGAGTCATGTTCTGTTAATTTCTCTGGTTTGTTATCTATTAGCTCTTGAATTTCTCCAAGATCCATACCTTGAAACCCTTCACCATCAACCTTTATAGCCACATCCATGATCTCTTTCATGATTTCTTTGACTGGCTCTGTCATAACTCCTGTGAAGTCATACACAACATCTGAACACAGTTTTTTTCCAGCAGGAATTTATTGTTTTGGGTTTGATGACTTTCATAGCTTTTTCTATAACAATGATATATTCAATGGTGTAATCCATCCAGACTTTCATGTTTTCTCTGTTGAGATTCTCTTCCATAGCACTGGCAATTTTTTCCATAGAGTGCCATGTATAATGAACCTTTAAGGTTCCTATGGTCACTGATCTAGAGGCTGAATTAGATACATTGTGTTTAGGGGCAAGTAGACCACTTCTATGCCTTTGGTGTTGAACTCATGGGGTTCTGGGTGGCCAAGGGCACTGTCCAATATCAAAATAAAAAGCAGTCCCTTACTGGCAAGGTACTTCCTGAACCTGAAGCATAGATGGAACCAGTCCAGGAAAAGGTTTCTTGTCTAGGCCTTCTTGTTATACAATCAAAAGACTGGCAGCTGGTATTTATATTTTCCCTTCAAGGATTGGGGGTTAGCAACTTTTTAGATAAGAGCAGTCCAAATCATAAACCCAACTGCATTTGCACAAAATAGTAGAGTCAGCCTATCCCTTTCTGCCTTAAATTCTGGTGCTTGCTTATCTTCCTAATAAATGTCCCTGGTGGCACATTTGTCTGCATTAAAAACTTGTTCAGGCAGATATCCATTCTCCTCAACAACTTTCTTCATGGCATCTGGGAGCTCGTCTGCTGGCCCCTTGGTTGACAGAAGTGTTCTCCTGTTATCTTGACATTTTTTGAGCCAAACCCCTTTCCAAAATTATCAAGTCATCCTTTGCTTGAGTGGGCTGAGGAAATTCTCCAGCTTTAGATCCTTCACCTTCCTTTTGCTTCAGGTTGTCATATAATGACTTTGCTTTTTCTCAAATCATATTAGAGTTGACAGGTATGCTTTTCTTACAGCAATCCTGCACCCACCAAAAACCAAAACCAAAAAATCAAAAATAATAAAAATAATAAAAATTTAAAAATTAGCCAGGTGTGGTGGCACATCCCTGTAATCCCAGCTACTCAGGAAGCTGAGGCATGAGAATCATTTGAATCTGGGAGGCGGAGGTTGCAGTGATCTGAGATCACGCTGTTGCACTCCAGCCTGGGCGACAAGAGTGAGATTCTGTCTCAAAAACAAAAATCCTGCACCCACATAAAAGCTGCATGTTCAACACAAGATAAAAAGGGATTTCACAAAAAGTGTGAAGTTTTCAAAACTGCTGGGATGGCTGCAGGGACGGCTTCATGAATTTCCTTTTTCCTTTTTACAATGATCCCTACCCTGGATTCATTTATTTTGAAGTGGTGGGCAAGTGCAGCAGCAGACCTCAATCCATGGTATATCTCAGGCAATTCAGCTTTTTCTTGTAATGTCATGACTCTTCTCTGCTTCGCTGAAGCACTTCCTAGCACCATCACCGGTGGCACTTTGTATGGGTCCCATGGTGTTATTCAAGGTTTATGATATTGCAGTAAACATGATGAAAAATAAGGCAGAACCATGAGAGAGAACTTTTTACTGAGATACGCATCGCTGAAGAGACAAATTGCTCTTTCAAAGGTGATTAGCGCCTCACAGCTTTTTAAGTGGATACTCACAACAGCTGAGCTCACCAATACAGCAACAGGAGACGGCTATAAAATTATTATAGCAGTACAGTAACATACTACAGTTAATTTCATGCAGTTATGATTTAATACTGTATCTTTGTGGTTTGTTCACATTTCTCTGGACTGTGAATGACACCATCTATGGTTTGTGGGTGTTTGTTCCCGTAAGAGTTTGTGTGCATATGTTTTGATAAATTTTAACTTTTTGTAACAGATTTGTAGATATTTTGTAGTAAATGATAAAACAGACTAATATCTACATATATTTTATGTGTTCATAATCTTAAACTTAATTTTTTCAATATTTCTAGGTTATGCAGTGCATCTGAGTTTTTTCAAACTGTTACAAATCTCCAAAAAAATTTTTCCAACATAATTATTGAAAAAAATCCGCATGTAAGTGGACATACACAGTTCAAACCTGTGTTGTCCAAGGGTCAACTGTACGCTATGTATTCTGTCAGTTTATACCTCAATGAAGTTGTTTTAAAAATTCATCTAATATTCATCCATGTTATACTGGAATTCTACTGTACATAGTTCTTCTCAGTACTGTTTTGAATGATACATAAGCAACAGTGATGGTTAATGAGCTTAAACATTTTCTTCCTCCACTATTGGATCAATTTTGTTACAGAAACATTATACTATTAAAAGCAAGATAAATATAATTGAAATAAATAACATAAAGACTCACCATAATATTTATTAAAATTATCATTTATCTTACTAAGAGAATGGACCAAAAAATCACATTTTATAACTCAACCAGTACTATGCTTAAGAAAGAAAAATTATTCCACAGCCTCACTATAATACTATCTCATGGAGCCACACCATGGGGAGATGTAGGAATCCTATCCTATTTCTTGGACATCTCAGGAATTAAAGCCTTGCCACATATGAATTCTTCTCCTCTGCATACAGATTTTAGCTACATTAAATTTTATTATATGATTTTGTATATCAAAGATTTGGGATTTTGAATACAAATGACTGTAGAATGACAAAAGTATACTGGTACTTTATTTCAGAATATATACAGCCAATGTTAATCATCTTAAGAATAAGATATAAACTATACCTTGAGAAAAGACTTTATTCTTATAACAGAAAAACTTCGTTAATATAACATTCATAATGAGGTCATCTTTTTGTATGGAAATTGACTTTAGAGACAACTGTTACCTGCATAACTTCTCCCTGTGCTCATACACGATGACACAACTGTCCATTTATCGGTTGTTGGGTTATAATATTCTACTGACGCCAAGTTACAGGAACCATCATCCCCTCCAACAACATATAACAGACCATTAACTGCACAAACTCCTTTAAAAAATTACAGAGAGAAAACAATTATTTAAAAAATTGGGATGAATATGAGTATCACTGTACATGTTTAGTGAGGTAATCCAGAGACACTAATTTCTTTGAAAGGAGGCAAGAAGAGAAAATAGTGAGCATGAAAAGAATTCTTTTTATATTAGGATAGCCAGGCACCATGGCTCACGCCTGTAATCCCAGCACTTTGGAAGGCCAAGGTGGGCAGATCACTTGAAGTCAGGAGTTCGAGATGAGCCTGGGCAACATGGCAAAACCCCATCTCTACTAAAAATACAAAAATCAGCCAGGCATGGGGGAATGTGCCTGTGGTCCCAGCTACTCCAAGAGGCTGAAGCCGGAGAATCACTTGAACCCAGGGAGGCAGAGGCTGCAGAGAGCCAAGACCACACCACCGCTCTCCAGCCTGGGCAACAGAGTGAGACTCTGTCTCCAAAAAAAAAAAAAAAGAATTCTTTCTATATTAGGAGACCATAATACCACTTCTAAGCTCCTACTGAGTGTCATTTATGCAGTAGTTACTTTATATATGCATTATTCTACCTAATTTTCACAACATTATAGGTTAGAAACTATTTTGACCCTCATTTTTTTTTTTTTAATAAAAAGTCAAAGTCAGCTTTAGGGAATCTTAAGGAAGAAAATATATGTTAGTAGAAGGTAAAAATATTCTTAATTTTAATTATCACACTGAATGGTTAACTATTTTATCTCCCTTTAAAGAGAACAATATTATTTATCTATTAAAATAACTCTTTTCTTTGCAAAAATTCAAAACATCTAGAAAAGTATTATAAGAAAAAAAGATGACCTCCAACCTTATGTCTCTTAGAATAATGACCATTAAAATTTTGATCTCTACTCTGATTAACTTTTCTCCATGCATATATACTCAGACACTTTCTTTTTTAACCCCAAAGTAGCTCACACTACACATGCTACTTTATTAAATAACTTACCCACCCTGGCCAACCAACCTACCTTGGACATTTCCTCAAGTTAATAAATATAAATGTAATTTTTATGTATGACAGTTTATTTAATCATTTTTTTACTGATGGATATTTAAGTAATTTTGATTTTTTTGCTGTTACCAATGATGTTGCAATGAACAAAGATCCCCTGAACAGTGTTTTGAATACTTGAGCAATTTTTCTTAATATAAATTATTAGAAGGAAAACTGCTGAGTCTAATGGTAAATGCTTTTAAAAAGCTATTTCAATGTAATTTTTTAAAAGTACATTTAATTTCTTATAAAAAGTTCAGTGCTACTATGAACTTATACTAGAGGGCATCAAAGAATCCCGAAGAATGCTGCCCAAATCTACAAAACTTTGTAGGAAAAAAACTCATACCATTTTAAAGTTGTTCAAATACTTAAAAGCAAGAATCAAATGCTGCTGCCACACAAGCTCCACACAGTAGTTACATGTGTATGCAACACTGTATTTCAGCCTATTGATGGACAACATAGGACTGTGAGAGAAAAAATGATCTCAAAAATGGCCCTGCTATGAT
Source organism: Pan troglodytes (assembly GCF_028858775.2). Taxonomy (NCBI): domain Eukaryota; kingdom Metazoa; phylum Chordata; class Mammalia; order Primates; family Hominidae; genus Pan; species Pan troglodytes. The sequence goes on along the minus strand of NC_072401.2, from coordinate 166,956,909 downwards.
GGAAGGCATCAACAAGGAGACTATATCGTTCTAAAGAGTTTTCCCAATCATATCTACGAGGGGCTCACAGATTAAAGAGCATCCAACTGCAGAAAGGGAGGTTGGTCCATACATCCATTTGAATATCTTAGCTATACATTCAGAAGACATCAATTTTACTAACCCACTAACTCACGACACCAGATTCCTTTTAGGCGATAGGAGCCAAATCACTTTGCCAAAAGGATGCACCTTCCTGCAGTGTTTGATGGTTCCAGTTTATTCAGTTTACTTCAACACAATCAAATTCATATTGAGAACCTATTACAGATGTGCTAGGTATTAAAGGTCTATATATAATCATCTAATTCAAATTTATTTCATTTTTACTCCACTCTTGGTGTCATAATTTACCATACTTATGAAAACTTTTGAAATCTGGCTTGTAAGCTGCTTGCTATTTCAAATTTATATGGATGCTTTCACCTCTCCCCGCTTAACATTGAATACATGTCCTCCACTCTTTGCCAGCTTAGTTCTTTCTTTCCAATAATTTAGGTGCTTGGATGAGGTCCTTAGCCTAGGTTATTAAAAAGGAAGAGCTGAACAGATCTTATCAGAAGTTTGTTTCAGATTATCAGGAATATGGAATGAGGGTGAGATTTTAAAATACTCTTATGAACTTAAATAATTTTAAAATATATGCTCAATTGGATTATATTGTATCTTGTAAATTATAAAAGTAAATAATTCAAATTTTGTTATTTGCATAGAAAATAAACATCATTGATTAAGAAGGAAAAACAAACTGAAAAGTAAGCTTTCAGATTTCTCTCTCTTCCTGATTATCAAATAAACTCAAGTAATGTTGTCTAAATCAAAATATGAAACAACTTTTCAACAGAGACTTACGTCTTTTTCCTAAATCCTACCCTTTCCCACACAATTTTTTGAAGAACAGGATAATGGTAGCTCTATATATACAAATTATCTCTTTATTCTTCTACCTAAATGAGTGAATTTTGATATGAAAACAATAAACACATATAGAGAAAAAATAAGATTAGTCTAACCTTTAAGAAAATATTCATAAAAAGCTCAAATTGCAACTAAATTTCCTAATCCAGGAAGACACATGCACAAATCACCATGGCTTTTCTAACTTAATGTATACTGGAGTCACTTATTCTACTAAGGACCCATATTTGAGGGTCTTACCATCTAACGAACTGATTACCATATACAACTGACTAGATGACGTGCAAGGCCAAACAGAATTAATTATAAATTCTGGTCTGCTGCTAACAGTATCTGCAGTTCCACATACTTAGTCTCTCTTAGTAATCACACTTCTTTAAAGAGAAACTAAGATGAGCGCTGATGGAGGGGGGTGTCCAATGGTGTACAGTAAGTTTGAGACTCACCAGGAACTTATTTTACACTATGAGAAATGACATGAAGATAATGGCATTTTGAAGAATCCTAGCATTTCCTGAAAGGCTGTGTAGCTATCTTGAGTCTATTTTCCATTTGTATTTCCCTTTCTTGATTCTTCTTTTTAAGTGGTTAGTTCCCTAATCTTGAAGTTCTCCACTTTCTTAAAATTATTTGTTGTTATTGTTGTTGCTTTAGTTTTTCCATTTTTCTGGAAATCCTGAACTGTATTAAGCTAGGGTTACCTTTGCAGACTTCTCCTCTAGATTTAGATAATCAACTAGCTTTTTAACCTAGTATAAATATTTACTCAACTAGACTAAATTTCCTGAGAACTAGGATCTCCCGCGTATGATAGAGACATAGTAGGCACTAAAATATATCTGTTGTAAGAATGAATGAATTCAAGTATCATTTAAAGGGTCTATACCTAATTTAATTAGTCTCCACATTTATCACCAAAAAGTAGCAGCTAGTAGAAATGATGAGTTTACTGAAGTGTCACAACAACCTGTTATGTTCCAGAGACTATGGCAGGCATTCACTTTATAGGATTATTACATAAGTTTCTGTCTTTAAAGAGTTCAAAGTCTATCAGGGAACCCAGATCAGTAAAAGAACAATGGAAATACCATTGATATTCATTGATAGAGTGATACCAGTGAAACTTAAAATAAAATTCAACATAAGTTTTATAACCTTAAACTGACAGATACCTGCATTTCTTCTGCACATGTTCATATCTGCAACCTGTCTCCATGCGTTAGTGGTGGGATCATATACTTCAACACTTTTTCGTACTAAAGGGCCATCATGACCTCCTACAGCATACAATAAATTGTTTAACACACCAACACCTATAAAACACAACCAGCCAAATAGAGGGGCAAAAAGAACAAGAGATTTATATCATATTAGGTTTATTTAAATGACTTGTAACTAAAACTTTCAAAGTTATAATTCATAATAAAAGCAAGCTGATACTATAGCCTACAATTTAAGAAATGGAAATCAATAGAATTGATGATTAAATAAGCATCTCAACAAACCATTATTCTGAAAAAAGAGGCATGTCAAACAGAATAAAAATATTAATAACATGTAGGTGAAACACAGGGAGGGAAAAAGTCCTTTAATGTAATCCTTTTGAAAACAATATCCATAGTAAAATAACCCCATATTAAAGCACAAAATTTTAAGAAATATACATGAAAAGACTTGATTATTAAGCAAGTTCCCCAATAAGCACTAAAAACAAAAAACTAAAAGGAGTGCTAACAACTTGAATATATAAATGAAACAGAAATGTCTATGGCACTTAGACATTAAATTTTAAAGTAAAATTACTTTGTAATTACTCCCATTACCTGCACAATTCAAAAGACATTTAGCAGTGCCATTAAAATCAGCATATCATATATTTTCAGATAATGTAAAGTGATGCCACTGAATCATTTTACTTTAACTATTTTCCATCATTTTTGTGCTTCAGTTGCTAAAACAGGTTCACATGTACCTGCTCCACTCCGCCTGGTGCTCATTTCTGCTATATAGGTCCACTCATTTGTTGTAGCATTATAGCATTCTACCGTGCTAAGACACTGACGTGATGCTCCATCATAACCTCCTACAGCATACAGCAAACCTACACATAAAATCACAAAGAAAGCCAAATTTATTAAAAAACAAACAAACAAAAAACACTAATTTTTCAAGCCAGAAAATATTAATATATTTTCCTTCATGGCAGCAGAGTTTCCCCTTAAAGTGCTGCTGATTTTTATGAACTATATTAGGGTCTTGCCTAATGGTGACAGATGGGGTAATCAAATCATATTATGAAGATCTGCAGGGTATATCTGATGATGTTAATTTTATACTTTCATCAATAATCTGATAAAATAGCACACTGATTATATCTTTAGGTAACACTATTTGATAAGTGAACAACATCCTGTAAGACAGAATTAAATACCAAAGTTATCTTAGGAAATCGGAAAAAAGGTTAAATCAAAAATTAATAACAGAATGCAATGCAATATTACTTGGCATTAAAAAGGCATGAAGTACTAATAAATGCCTCAGTATAAATAAACAAATCTTGAAAACATCACCCTAAGCCAAAGAAGTGAGTCACCAAAGATCACATACTGTATGACTAAAATATTCAGAAGAGGCAAATCTCTAAGTGATAGAAAGTAGACTAGCAGTTGCTGAAGGTTGGGTAAGATAGCAGTAAGAGCCAAGGGAAGCAGGATTGCTTTTAGAGGATAATAAAAATGTTTTAAAATGAATTGCAGTGATGGATGCACAATGAACTGTATACATGAAATGGGTGAATTGTATGATGTGGATTATATCACAATAAAGCTGTTTTTTTCTAAGTGCAGAGATTACACCTACGATGAGGAGGGGGTGGAAACCTGCAAATTTGCCCAAGTCAATTAAAAAAAAAAACAAAAAATAATACTTAGAGCCTTCCTTAACTTCTGTTGGGAGACAAAGTAGGATATAAATAAATAACTGTGGCAATCCATCCCTTAACAGCCCTTCTCCAGATATAAAATTACACATTTATGTCACCTGAATTGTTCCCCCAAACAACTGTTAAAATCAGTTGACAGTCTTATACAGCAGCAGTCCCCAAACCGCAGGCCATGGACCGGTACCTGTCTGGAACCTGTTAGGAACCGGGCTGCACAACAGGAGGTGAGCGGCAGGTGAGCAAGTATTACAGCTGAGCTCTACTTCCTGTCAGATCAGCAGCGGCATTAGATTCTCACAGAAGTGTGAACCCTATCTTGAAATGCACATTTGAGGGACCTAGGTTGTGCACTCCTTATGACACTCTAATGCCTGATGATCTGAGGTAGGAACAGTTTCATCCCAAAACCATCCCCCCAACCCACCCCTGTCCATGGAAAAATTGTCTTCCACAAAACCAGTCCCTAGTGTCAAAAAGGTTGGGGACTGCTGTTATATAAGTCAAACACACATGTGTTATATAAGTCAAACACACACAGTTATATAACACACACACACACACACACACACACACACAGAGAGAAAGGAGGAGGGATAAAGGGAGGGGGATAGTAAGGGAGAGAAAAGGCTTTATATAGGTTGATTTATATAGAGAAGCTAATTTTAAAAAGAGGATAACTGAAATTTTACAGTAATTACGACTTTTCTTTTTAAAATGATAATTAGCTTGCCCATTCAGAAAACTAAAGTTGAGATTACTGGAAGAACCACTCTCAAGGATCAAAAAGCCACATGTACCTGAAAGAACTGTCAACACCTACCTCCAACAACACCCACACCAACACTGCTCCTCCTTGTATTCATGGGAGCTACATGAAACCACTCATTAGACTTTATGTTGTATGCTTCCACAGATGACAAACCTATAATAAAGCACAACAGTCTTCATTTCCTTCTCTAAAAAATGTCAATAGTTCATATATATGGAAAAATACTTCAGGTATGTTATACTGGGCTAAAATTAAGAGAAGAAAATGGTGGAACGTAAACACAGCAATTACATGAAAAACAGGTACAGCTTGTTTTCCAGGAGGCTCCTACCTAAGCTACTGATATTTATAAGCTTTTAAAATTTGATGACTGATACTGATGCATAAGAAAGAAAATTTATATACTCAGCACTCATATCATTTAAGGAAATTCTTGATAAAATTTTAAACTTATCTTTAAATACCAGTTAAAACCTCACATGTTGTAATCCCAGCACTTTGGGAGGCCGAGGCGGGCGGATCACAAAGTCAGGAGATTGAGACCATCCTGGCTAACATGGTGAAACCCCATCTCCACTAAAAAATACAAAAAAATTAGCTGGGCGTGGTGGCGGGCGCCTATAGTCCCAGCTGCTCCGGAGGCTGAGGCAGGAGAATGGCGTGAACCCGGCAGGCGGAGCTTGCAGTGAGCCGAGATTGCGCCACTGCACTCCAGCCTGGGCGACGGAGCAAGACTCCATCTCAAAAACAAACAAACAAACAAAAAAAACCACAAAAAACCTCACGTGCCCTAATGTTGCCACAATTTATTCCATAAACATGACTACTACGTTCATTTTAGCAGCAATGTAGAAGAAATGAAAAGGAAATTACCTGTACTCCCATCAAAGCCTCCCACAGCGTATAACAATCCATTTAACACAGCAGCTCCCAAAGTGCTTCTCCGGTCTCTCATGTTAGCAACGCTGGTCCACTGGTCCTTCACAGGGTCGTAGGAATCTACAGTGCGAACTCTTAATGAGCCATTAAAGCCACCAACAGCAAAAACAAGTCCAGCCATGTAGACCATGCCTGCAAAAGGAGTACAGCATTTAATGATCAACATGCAACTCAACTACCACCAATATCCAAAGATTGCTTTCTGATAAGTCTATAGCTGTTGTCAGAACGTGCTACTCTTAGGAGCCTGATTAAATAAATCCTTGAAAATGCTATTCATTTGCAAGAACATCCAATCACTAAATTGTCTTTCTTTCTAAGGTTATTATTATTATTATTTCTTTCTTTCTTTGAGACGGAGTCTCACTCTGTCGCCCAGGCTGGAGTGCAGTGGCACCATCTCAGCTCACTGCAAGCTCAGCCTCCCGTGTTCACACCATTCTCCTGCCTCAGCCTCCCGAGTAGCTGGGACTACAGGCGCCCGCCACCACACCCGACTAATTTTTTCTATTTTTAGTAGAGATGGGGTTTCACTGTGGTCTTGATCTCCTGACCTCGTGATCTGCCCGCCTTGGCCTCCCAAACTGCTGGGATTACAAGCGTAAGCCACTGCACCTGGCCTTCTTTCTAAGGTTATTAAAAAATGCAATGGCATGGGCTAAAGTACCATGTTGACTCTTGGTTTTTTTAAATATCAATTTACAAGCTTAAATAATGAGCCATTATTTTCCAACTACTTGAACCTGTACTCACCTCCCATAGCTTTCAGTTTTGGATCTTCTAGCGGATATTCTTAGAATGAAACTCTATACGCTTATAATTTATTTGCATAACGTATTCCTAGTTTATCATGTTAGTGGGCTAAATCAGGGGTCGGCAAATTTACAGCTACAGGCTAAATTTGGTCCACCGAACTATTTCTGTAGAACCCATAAGCTAAGCATGGTTTTTATATTTTTAAATGGCTGAAAAACAACCAAAAGAGGAATAATATTTCATGACATGTAAAAAGCTATATGAAATTCAAATTTCACCATCCATAAATATAGTTTTATTGGAACACTGCCACACCCATTCACTTACATATGGCTGGTTTTGCACTATAGCAGTAGATAAGAAGCTGTGACAGAGACCATATAACCACAAAGCCTAAAATACTTACTCTCTGGTCCTTCAAGAGAAAGTCTGCTGATCCTTGAGCTAAAGAGATATTACGGAATCAGTAAATGGAGAAACTGAACTGCTAGACTCAGGTTTCAACCATCTTTTCACTTTTCTCAACTTTTTTCATGCTGCTGTCCTAATGGGACAGGCTCCTATCACCATCCACTCTGTTCTCTTTAACTCTGAATCCTCAGTTAAAGTTCCACATTCTCTATGATGCCTTCCCTGTCCACTTTAGCCTAAAAGGGATTACGTCCAGCTCCTGAACCCTATAGCAAATAACATCTATGTTGTGTACTTGAGGTTTAATAAATGTACTGTCTATAATATAATTACTTTAAATTGTTCAAATTTTTATTGTTCTTAGTTCTATAATGTTTATGTCCCTGTGCCAGCCTGAGGGCAGGCAATGTGGCTCACAGTTCTCTGAATCCCTGTAGGGAGAACTGGAATCACCAGATATGTTTGACGAGCTCAATGTTTTGCAGATGTTATCAGGCAAGAGATGTACCTCTACCCCTTACTGTCTTACCCTCTGGTGCTTTATTCCCCCACCCCTGTAAAAATACACGGAAATGCAGTCCTCCATATGGCAACAAGACCTTTCCAGTTCAGACGAAGTTGCCTGTTTTGGCCCCCTGCTAGCACAGAATTTAACAGACATCCTAAGAGGGCCTGGAGACTCGTGAGCAGCAACATACCAGGCAGCATGTTTCAGCATGCAACAATCCTGTATCCCAAAATCATAACTAACTCCAGGGAATGTTCATTGTGGGAATTTTGCCCATTGCAATTTTCATTTTCCTTTCTCTACCCACAAAATAACACTACAAATATGCCATCTCTTAGAAGTAACGTAGCATGCTTACCAAGTTTTAGAGAATTTTAGGTCACAGAGAAGAAGAAAATAAATGAATCAATCTATGAAGTGCCCCCCTACCAAAGGCTCTGGGTCTGGAGAAGGGACTGAACTAAAAGAAGTATTATAACCTCCCAAAGTTATCAGGAAACTGAAGTGCCCAGAAGTTTCATTACACAGTTTATTAAAATTTGGCCAAGTTTACACAGTTAAGGACATTGGCTCTAATCTGAAGGAGGGAGAGGGAAGAGGGCATGATGAAGATAAAATTTATTCATAGTTACCCAATAAGTAAATAATACATTTTGCAATAAAATGAGTCAAATGACTTATGGCCTCAATGAAAAGGGAACTGTATTAGGAATCAGATATGAATTAAGAAACCAGTTAGTAAATGGCATACAAGACTCCATTTCCAATAGTAACGATAAAGATAAAACACCTAAAAATAAACTTGCCAAGAAACACAGAGGACCATTGGAAGAAAATGTTAAAAATCTACTGAAGGATATAAAAGAAGACAGGAGTCCTATCACCAGTTTCATAACATAGTAAACCATATTATAAAGCTCAGTAACTAAAACTGGCTTTGTCTTGATGCATGAATAGGCAAGACAAATCAATGGAAGAGAACAGAAAATTTAGAATAAAACCAAGTAAATGTGGAAATTTAATACATGATAAAGGCAGCATTTCATCAAATGAATGGAGACAGATAAGTCAATAAGGGGTATTTGGACAACTGACTAGCCATTAAAAACCAAAATCTATACCTTACATCTTAGACTAAAACACAGCCCAGATATCTTAGATATATATATTTATAAATAAAACTGTAAAGGTACTAGAACAACAAATGTTTTTAAAATATAATTTTGTCATAGGGTAGAAACCTGGCAGATACCACCTTAACCAAGAGAACAAGGTTACCCTCACAAAAAATAATCATACTAAGTCAATTTAACCATGGAAAAATATCAGACAAATCCAACTTGAGAGACACTCTTCAAAATATCTGACCAGTCCTCCTCAAAGAATCAAGGGCATAAAAGATAAGAAAAGACTCTGGGACTATCTCAGATAAGAAGATATGACAACTAAATGCAAAGCAGGATCCTAGAACAGCATAAGAGAATCAATGGAAAAATGGTAAATATGAAGTCTGTATTTCAGTTAATATTAATATGCCAATGCTAATTTCTAGTTTTGATAACTGTATCACAGTAAGATATTAATATTGGGGAAAGAATATACCAGAATTCTTTGTTCTATCTTTGCAACTCTTCTGTAAGTAAAATTATTTCAACATAAAGTTTTTTTGTTTTTTTGTTTGTTTGTTTGTTTTTTGAGACGGAGTCTCACTCTATTGCCTAGGCTGGAGTGCAGTGGCGAGGTCTTGGCTCACTGTAACCTCCGCCTCCCAGGTTCAAGCGATTCTCCTGCTTCAGCCTCCTGAGTAGCTGGTATTACAGGTGCCTGCCACCATACCCAGCTATCTTTTGTATTTTTAGTAGAGAAGGGGTTTCATCATGTTGGCCAGGCTGGTCTCAAGCTTCTGACCTTGTGATCGGCCCACCTTGGCCTCCCAAAGCGCTGGGATTACAGGCATGACCCACTGCGCCTGGCCCCACATAAAGTTTTTAAAAAATATGTTTGTGTGTGTATACACACACTCACACACACATATAGATAATTTTGGCATATGGCTTTCTATGCAAGAAACAAAATTTTAAGTCCAGAGACACAAAACTTTGGTATATAGGACTACATTAAAAGATAAAGTTTTTACATGGCAAAAATAGCACAAAGTCAAAAGATAAAAGATTAATACAAATAAATATTCACACTACATATCACAGACAAAAAGGTTACTTTCCTTAACATAACTGTATCTATGACATCAATAAAACTATTAAAATGGCAAAAATCATGAACTGACAATTCAGAGAGAAAGATATTTAACTTTCCTCATAATTACATAAGTACAAATTAAGGCATTTTTCACCCACCAGATTGGCAAAGCTCAAAACATTTAATTACAAAGTACTGTCAGGAGTTTAGGGAAACTGGCACCTTCATATTTTACTGTTAGTGGGAGTAATAATTGGCATATCCTTTTAAGACATCCTTTGAATCAGTAAGTCTAGTTTATCCTGCCAAAATATATTAGCATATGTACACAATGATGTATGTATAAGAGATTTGTTGTAGCATTGTTTATAACATTAAGATTAAAAACATTTGTAATGCTCTATTAAAAACTAGTAAAAACTATGTCCAGACCAAAATAAAACACTAGACAGCTCTTATTGAATGAGGTAACTCCAGATATGCTGATATGTAACAATCTCCAAGATGTATTGTTAAAGTACTACCATCATAGAAATGTTCCATTACATACAGAACTCATTTCGCTATGGGAGACAGAAATTATGGATCCAAGTTTAAGTCCCAGGAAAAATCCTGAGTTTGTATAATAACTGCTTCTTTTGATCACAGCTTTGGCTAAATGAAAGTCTATTTCAACAAATGTTTGTAAAACAGATGCCTTGAAGAAGGCAATTATGCCTTATAACTGAGGGACTTAACAGTACCTTATAGCTGAGGGAATCTCCTAGAACTAAGGGTCCCAACCTAAAGAATTCCCCTCTCAACACTTCAGGCAAATGTAACTAGGAAATATCCGGCAAATTACTAGCTCCCCCACCTTACACTAAACAATCAGAAAGATACGTAAAGGTGGAGACAGAGTAGCTATCCCATCAATGTCTTGAGAGGCATATGAGGCCTCTGAATTATTGTTTAACTACATAGCTATTTTACTCAAAGCTTTTTTGATAGAGATTTTTCTAATTAATAAAATAAGACCTGAAAAAGAAGCTCCCAATGACCCAGGAGTAGAGAATTGACCATGATGCATCATGCTTACCTGCCCTGCACCTCCTGGAAGGCAACTCTGCTACTTGGTGCCACCTTTCTTCTTTAAAGTCATAGCATTCCACACTCCGGATAGCCTTTGGTGCTTGGCCCCCAACCACCACCATCAACTACAAGGGCAGAAATGTAAGCACTTGAACAAATGACTATTACATATTCAGGATTTAAAATGTCCTACAAAGACACTGGTGTGGGAAGTGTTAGGATGAAGATGATAGGGTGAGCTGGCGAATACAAACATCTAACCACCTAACCAACATTTCATAAACATCAACCAAGGGGACACACGTTAAAAATACAATTCTATCGTCCAGCACATTTAGTCAAAAATAAGGACTTCAGAAACTAAGTTTCTGATCCTTCAAGCAAAAGCAGTTATTTAAGCAAAAAAACAGCACGCAGTTATTACTGGCAAGGCTGCAGTATGTCATAGGGCTTGCTATAAACTAGATCCTGGTTTTTGCAATGACCAGGCATTAGAACTCCACAATCCAGGAGAGAAGATAGAAATGAAACATATGTTACTGGGTAGGTGAAGTGAAAAGGACAGTAAGTATCAAAAGAAAGATGGAAGAAGGAAAAAAAATATTGAAAAAGGAGGAGTAATTGAATTGGAGCTCACAAGAGTACAGATTCCCGAATCTCCAGTAGAGACCTTTCCTGATGCCCCACAAATAAAACAACCTAACAGGACATGTAATGGAGATGCTAGATATCATAATGAACAAATACATAATAGTCTACTTTTGAGAATAAATGAGGTCTATAAGTTCCCTCAACTCAATCCAACAACTATTTACTAAATGCCTACGGTCTATATGTGTCCAGAACTATGTTAGGTGTTATACATAAGAAATATAAGACATGGTCTCTACCCTTCAAGACTTGATAGATCTCACTAAGGAGACAAGACTTATGAAGTAACTCAAGAAGAGTACACAATTACATATGATCGAAAAATTATGTGATTAGTATAGACGTAACTGCTACTGCTGATCAGAAAATGAAAAGCTGCCGTAATTTAGTGAAAGCTTCCTGGAACCTGATCTATGGTCTTGCTAAATGGATAGAATTTAGAAATCAATGTGTCTGTCTTTTACTGAGTATGCACAGACACTCTCCAGCAACAGTGAAAATAACAGCCATCAAATCAGAATAATGTAAACATTAATGATGTCTCAAATCAAAAACTGTAAAGAATGGCAAGGACCTTCAGGAAAAGAAGAGATAACGATTGGAAAAATAGATGTTAGAAAGAAACAAAAAATAAAAACAAACAGAATATGGAGTAACTCATATACACAAAAAGAGGAGATTTGCAACCTTGACTAGGCAATGACCTACCTGTACTTAGAATTAAAGAAAGATGGGTACAAAGCAAAAAATGATTCCTGAATCAGAGAGCAAATCCCAAGTTTCCAAAAAGAAGCCCATTTTAGTTTTTGGTAACTGGAGAGCAGAATGAATTTTAAAAGTCTTAAAAGAAGACTGAACATAAACCAACTACATAATTTTTTTCAGGCCTGTTATTCTTCTTGGCCAGGTATGGTGGCTCACGTCTGTAATCCCAGCACTTTTGGAGGCTGAAGCGGACAGATCATGAGCTCAGGAGTTCAAGACCAGCCTGATTAACAGCAAGTCCCCTTTCTCCACAAAAAATAACAAAAATTAAAAATTGGCCAGGCATGGTGGTGCACACCTGTAATCCCAGCTACTGGGGAAGCTGAGGCATGGGAATCACTTGAACCCAGGAGGTGGAAGTTGCAGTGAGCCGAGATTGCACCATTACACTTCAGCCTGGGCAACAGAGTGAGACTCTGTCTCACAAACAAACAAACACACAGACAACATTTTGGTTGGCCAGGCACGGTGGCTCACTCCTGTAATCCCAGCACTTTGGGAGGCCAGTGCGGTTGGATCACTTTGAGATCAGGAGTTCGAGACCAGCCTGGCCAAGATGGTGAAACCCCGTCTCTACCAAAAATACAAAAATTAGCCAGGCATGATAGTGCGTGCCTGTAATCCCAGCTACTTGGGAGGCTGAGGCATGAGAATCTCTTGAACCTGGGAGGCAGAGGTTGCAGTGAGCTGAGACTGCATTAATGCACTCCAGCCTGGGTGAAAGAGCGACACTCTATCTCAAAAAATAAATAAATAAAATAAACATAATTAATAAAGAAAATATACAATACCCTCACCTCTGACCACCCAAAAACGGCGGGGGGGGGGGGGGGGGGGCAAGGTTGTAAAAATTACAGAATTGGGATGCATGTTAAGGTAAACCTTGTATTTAGGGTTCTGTTCAAAACTTCAAAACTGCCCAAGAGACAATAGTTGAAAGAGTCTTAGATGATATATCTGATGAAGACCAATTTTTCTAAAAATTCAGAAGGGAACACTTTTTAAATTTTTTGATAAATAACACTGAGTTATAGATTTCATAATCCTCAGAGTTTGAATATAAGATTTCTATTTCCACGCAATAGGTCACTTTTACACATTAAAATGAAGATGAAAAGGAAAACTGTGCTATTACATACAGAGAACAGTAGTAATATTTGTCCTTTACTCACCCAAGGAGGGAAAATGGGGTAAGGATTTGGGTCTCCAGGAATCAGGGATAAAGGAGACAAGGAGAATGTGCAATGGGGGGACAGGAAGGCAGGAATATTTATATAAAACCAAGAGACTGTGTCATAAACCATTGTGTGGCTACCAAAAGAGTTGCTCATAATGCTGACATCCCAGTTATCTGTAAAAGACACAGGTATTTGAGAAACACCATACTAATTATGCTATGAAGGAACAAGAAAAGAAGACCTTTTGTAAGGAAAAGTTAAACGTAACATATTTGAAGAGGGCAAGGGGTAGGAGGTTAAGCAAATTCAGTAATCATCCTGAAATGTACGTCAATTAAACTTTGTTCTTTTTATTTTACCTATTAAATAAATATTAGTTGAAAATTAACTCCTGAAAAATCAAGTTTCTAACTGAAAACTTCAATAAATATACTGGGTAAAAATATTTTTAAAATATAATATATACCCAGAAATATGACAGCACTTATAAAAATACAGATTCCAAAGAGAAAAGCTAACAAAATACAAAAGAAGCAAAACACACACAATTTTTATTATGATGTGCAAATCCAAGGATACCTTATACAATCTGTTTATTGAGAAGCCAAAACTAATGTCTGAGATATGAAAAGAATCATTCATGCAAATTAAAAATCAGAGCGTAATATAAAAAGTACTAATTCACTCTCATGGTAAAATATTATCAAAACCTTGTAATTTCTTCAGCACAACTACCACATTTTGTTCAATTTGACTCATTATTACGATGATAAAAGGCATCATTACTATGAAATAATAAGCATAAGAAATTAATCTTTGCTTCATTCTTACCCAACTCCTTAGACTTAATCTGAACATAACAACTCTAAAATGACAAATGGTGGTGTTGGAAAATTGTTCATCACCAGCACCTTTTCGAAAATATGTGTGGATAAACAAACACACTGAGAAGGGATCATACAAGTAAACATGCAAAGTCAAAGCAACAGGGCTGCTCACTGCTATCCAGCAAGTCTGCTGCCCCTCCCACCACCCTGATAGAGCAGAATGAAAGAGAACCTCCAGGGACCCACATATCCAGCACAAAATAACAGCTAGAGAACTGAGAAATCTAAAAGTATAACACAGCTATAGGAGTCCTACTCCAAAACCACAACCAGAGAAGTCCAGGAACAATGTAAACACAACACCACAAAAGAGAAAGTAAGTACTTGATAGGCTTTTACCGAGAACTCTAGGTTTCAAAAATGACATGTTTATTCCAGAAATCAAAAATGAATTCATTTTCACTCTAAAGGTCTCTGCAGCATAGCTAAATATAGGAAAGTTTGAAGATGCTAGAGGAAGGAATATACAAGAAGAAATTCTTTTTTACAAATATGAAGTATTTAAAAAGTATTAAAGATATAGCACATTATTTAGAAGGAAGTTGGAAAGACTTACATAAAATAATAAAATAAAATAAATGGCAACCTTAAATTTACTGCCAAGACTCAACAATTTTTATAAATGGATTATTTTGTAAGAACAAAAACTGACACCAAATAAGATGGACAAATATGAATTAATGAAGACTTAAAAGATGGGTACTTATAAAAGCAGGTGTAAGGGTATTTGAAAAATGTAAACACATATAAAATCAGCAGACCTGGCATGAATACTGAGGTACTAAGGGAACTAGCTAATGTACTTACTGAGCCACTTACAATTATTTCTGAAAAATCTCAGAGAACTGAGGATAGATCAGAAAATTTAAAGAAAGCAAATACCAAATTTTCAAACCAGGATAGGAAGTGAATACCTTGTAAATACACTTTGTTAAGTGATGATAATTCTGAGTAAAAATTTAGAAGATTTTGAGAAAAGCATTTGAACTTCTAGGGGCCAATAAAATACCATGCAGAAGAATGTTTAAAAAGTCATGCCAAATTTGAATCCATTTGATCCTCAACCTCATCAGATGTTATATGCCAAATTACTTATTTTGGCTTAGATAATAATCATATAGAATGAAACTTTCCACAAATAGACTGTGTCAGTGGCTGGGTACTTCTAATAAGGTGCCACCAAGAGAGTTTTGAGATCAATTCTAAATTAAAATATTTGCTAACGATCTAGAAAAATAAGTCAACAGCACCCTGGCAAATCTGCAGTTAGTTATAAATTGAGAACTGTTGGGGGGGTCAGCCCCCAGCCCGGCCAGCCGCCCCGTCCGGGAGGGAGGTGGGGGGGTCAGCCCCCTGCCCAGCCAGCCGCCCCGTCCGGGAGGTGAGGGGCGCCTCTGCCCGGCCGCCCCTACTGGGAAGTGAGGAGCCCCTCTGCCTGGCCACCACCCCGTCTGGGAGGTGTGCCCAACAGCTCATTGAGAACGGGCCAGGATGACAGTGGCGGCTTTGTGGAATAGAAAGGCGGGAAAGGTGGGGAAAAGATTGAGAAATCGGATGGTTGCCGTGTCTGTGTAGAAAGAAGTAGGCATAGGAGACTTTTCATTTTGTTCTGTACTAAGAAAAATTCTTCTGCCTTGGGATCCTGTTGATCTGTGACCTTACCCCCAACCCTGTGCTCTCTGAAACATGTGCTGTGTCCACTCAGGGTTAAATGGATTAAGGGTGGTGCAAGATGTGCTTTGTTAAACAGATGCTTGAAGGCAGCATGCTCGTTAAGAGTCATCACCACTCCCTAATCTCAAGTAACCAGGGACACAAACACTGTGGAAGGCCGCAGGGTCCTCTGCCTAGGAAAACCAGAGACCTTTGTTCACTTGTTTATCTGCTGACCTTCCCTCCACTATTGTCCCATGACCCTGCCAAATCCCCCTCTGTGAGAAACACCCAAGAATTATCAATAAAAAAATAAATTAAAAAAAAAATTGAGAACTGTTGTTAGTAATAGGCAAAACAGAAAAGCAATACCAATATAGATTTGCAGCAATTAAAAATGTAGACTCCAAAGTAAAACTTAGAAAAATATTAAAATATTAAAGTGAAAGAATTTAAAAAACAATTCAATGGAAAGGACAGAGTAATAACTAAAGACGATATAAGAAAACGAGAGAACAGATTCTTATTTCTTAATCCAGCATTGCCCGAAACATACACAAGAGTTAAAAATAAATACATAAATAAAGTCTTTATATTATGAGTCATTCTGATTAGACCACGCACAAAATGGTGCTTAAAGTATTGGTCGTACTATAAAGATGTAAACAGAGCAGAAGGAATTGCCAACGGAGACAGAAATGAGGGGTTATTTCATAAGAAAAACTGAATTGGTAAAATATGAATGGCCACAGCTAAAAAGACCAAGGTAGAATATAAACATTCACATAGGAAAATATGAACACGAGACACATGGGAAGACATGGGAATGTATGCTGAAATGGCTACATATGATGAGCAGGGAACTATCAAATGGTATACAACAGGGAACAACAATGAGATGAACTGAACAAGCTATTTTATCATCCGTAGTTCTAATGTGTAATTCTGTGAAACTACTGGGTTTTCAGTTATTAAACAAACACCTAGCTTACAACATAATTCTTTTTTTTTTTTTCTTTTTTTGAGACAGAGCCTGTCACATTGTTGCCCAGACTGGAGTGCAGTGGCACGATCTCAGCTCACTGCAACCTCCGCCTCCTGGGTTCAGGTGATTCTCTGCCTCAGCCTCCTGAGTAGCAGAGATTACAGGCACCTGCCACCACACGTGGCTAATTTTTGTATTTTTAGTAGAGACACGGTTTCACGAAGATGGCCAGGCTGGTCTCAAACTCCTGACCTCAGGTGATCCGCCGGCCTCAGTCTCACAAAGTGCTGGGATTACAGGCATGAATCACAGCACCCCAGGCCTACAGAGAAATCCTTCTACCTGGTCTGACTTTTTTGGACTATAATTAGAGCTTTCTACTATAATTAGAGCTAATAAAACTCAGAGGGAACAAAAACCAGTTGTCTTCTGTTCCAGAAGAGTGACATCATGCAGTTTATAAAAATTAAATGGACCAAAGAATCCCCACCCTTAACATATAAAATCAATAGAGGTTGAATTACATACACTACAATGCATTCTTAGGCACATTTTCTCTTGAAGGAAAACTAAAACAATAAATCACGGAAATTCAAATGAGCAAAGTACTAACAGCTTCACTTATAAGCCTTTTGCATGAGGTAATAACAAGCATGAGAAACAGATCCTACTTTGGGAAGGTTCATGGGTGTCCTCAGCCGGGTCCGGACACTCTTCATTAATATACGCTGCTCTGTTGGCAGCAAATGATACTTCATTGCTTCAATGAGGTAATCTTTGCAAGCACTGCTATTCTTGACCAATGCTTCCTCTTCAACCCTCTGTAACAAGAAATCAGACACACCCACTGAGGGTAGGGCTATTTCATAATTAAATTGCCAAAGAAAAAGAAGTAAAGGAGAGGAAAAAAGCAGTAACTATATCCTTTAGTTTAGTCTAAAAATAAATGAGGAAAGTTTATAAATACATCTAAGAGAAAAATAAATAAAACCAAAAAATGCTCAAGTATCTGGCCTGCAGAGAAAAACATATATAGGTAATAAAAAGAAGAACTACAGTGAAAAATGATAAACTTCAATGTTAGCTATGGAATATGATGAACTCTTCGGATATTATATCCACCTGTGTATCTTTAACCTTTAAGACAAAAAGTAAGCAAAACAAGAAACAAAGTTTAGATAATACATCCTTCAGGTGAAGACAATACTAATAAGTTAATGATACCTTTTTCAAACACAAGTGGGCAAGTAAAATATCCCAAAAAGAGATTAGAAATACCTTAAAGCAACGTACCCATAACACAAATAAATCTTGTACTGCCTAGCCTGACCTCAAACGCAGGACAGGCTTCTGGGTTCGTTTTCTTTTTTCTGGGGGGGAGGGGTGGCGGGGGGGAAGGGGACAGAGTCTCACTCTGTTGCCCAGGCTGGAGTTCAGTGGCGCAATCCTGGCAAACTCCACCGGCCAGGTTCCAGCAATTCTCCTCCCTCACCTTCTTGAGTAGCTGGGACTACAGGCACCTGCCACCATGTCTGGCTAATTTTTTGTATTTTTAGTAGAGACGGGGATTCACCACGTTAGCCAGGCTGGTCTCGAACTCCTGGCCTCATGCGATCTGCCTGCCTCCGCCTCCCTAAGTGCTGGGATTATAGACGTGAGCCACTGACCGCACCCACCCTTTTGGATCATTTTCTTAATACCAGAAGACCCATGATTACACAGATCACAAAAAGGAATGAGATTTCAAGAAATCCTAAAATGTTCAAATCTAATTTCTTAATAAATGATTCTTTCAATGGTTTCAATTATTAAAATAATGCTGAAATGTTCCTAGCGGGATTCTAATAAAAAAAACAGTAAATTTAAAATTATTTGGAGACCACTAAAGAATCATTTTTCACATTTATTTCAAATAATGTTTTCCCTCAGCTTAGAAATAAAGACAGAAATCAAATGCATGCCACTATTAAATTACGAAGTAAAATTAAACGGTATTTGGGTCAGACCTCAAAATTCCAGGTCTGCAGGGGAATCAGAAGAGACTATCGAAAGAAAAAAACAGTAAAGAAGATGCAAAGCAGTGACCGCCACAGGGACATTTATTTACATGTATTTAAATGACCACAAATACTACCTTGATAAGCTCTAGTACTTGCTTACCCAAATCAAAAATAGGGCCAAAAGCAAATTTCTAAGAACGGGGAATGGTGGCTGGGTGTGGTGGCTCACAAGGCCTGTAATCCCAGTAGTTTGGGAGGCCGAGGCGGGTAGATCACTTGAGGTCAGGAGTTCGAGACCAGCCTGGCCAACAGGGCAAAACCCCAACTCTACTGAAAATACAAAAATTAGCTGGGGTTGTAGCATGCACCTGCAGTCCCAGCTACTCAGTAGGCAGAGGTACAAGAATCACTTGAGCCCGGGAGGTGGAGGTTGAGGAGAGCCGAGATGACGCCACTGCACTCCAGCCTGCGGGGTCCTTTACTGTCTTCTGTCCTGTACTCCACAGATCTGCATTCTACAGCTCTTATCACTGCTTGATAGGGATCTACATGCTGTCAGGCCAGTGACACAGTGCTGTGTGGATTCATATGTTTTGCATATGCATTTACCTGAACTAAATATTCCCGAGGAAGCAAAGGTAACCGTACATGTTCCATCAGTCGGGCCATAAACTCTTGCCTCACGTCCTTGTCATGGTTCACCCATGCTATTACTGCTTCAAATACCTTGCAGAAAATATAGGAGAAGAAAAAATAAGAAATGAGTTGTGTATCAAGGCATCTGGATGAAATATGAGACTACATTTTATATATAACTCTTGCTAAGACATCCAAGTTTAATTCACAGCTCAAGTGTTTTCAAAATCCTGACTTGCAATGTACTTACAAAGCCATTCACCTCATTTCTTTTCTGTTCTTTTTTTTTTTTTAATTTACCCAAAATAATAAAGCAAAGTGATATTCTGGAATGAAAATCATGTATCCTTATAAACAATTCATGTTTGGCTTTTTCTTCAGGTTTACAAACAAATGTTAGACCATACACATAAATCGAAGGTTTGTACAATAGATCGACTCAGCTCTGTAATAGCAGAATATATTAAAATGTAGTATTTTGAAATTTTTTTTTACAAATTAAAAAATAAGGGCATTATTTTTTACAATACATAATTGTGAGAAAGCTAATAAGCTAATATGAAGACACTGTTTGTCTACATAATTTTCTTCTCAACTGATGAATATATCACTTAACAATCTTTAAAGGTTTGCAGGAAATGTTTGACAATATGCAATTGGATAACTGAGACCAAAAATAGGTTATTTTGATCCAGGAATAAAGCAAGAAACTAATTCTCTCATACTTTGTGGATCAGCTTACATTTTGGCAACCTTTTATTGATTTCTGCAAATAAATAACAAGAATGAACAGAATGGAGGTAGTAAAACATTTTGCAAAGTTTGAAAAAAAAAAAGCAAGAAACTAAAAATAATGCACACTAAAATTAACACCCCTCTTTAATTCATTCTGTCAACAAGTATTTATCAAGTGTCTCTACGTGCCAGGTGCCAGAGATTAAGTGAACAAGATAGTCGGCCTTCTGGCAATTCTATCTAATATTTCTCAGTTCTGTCTTCTCTCCCCATTGCTTCTATCATCCCATATCGGAACCTGCTGCTCACTGGTATGACTTCAACATCCTCTCATCTGGCCCTCACCTCATTTTTGGTCCATACTGCCCACCACCACCAGATAGCTAGTCTCCAAAGATAGCCTCCTAATAAACCACATCTTCCAGATCCATACCCTTATATAGTAACCCTCCGCACTGAATCTAAGCTGGCCCTGTTAACCAGTAGAGTGTGGAGGAAGTGACACTGTGCGATTTCTGAAGGTAGGTCTTAAGCAGCCTCACTACTTCTACTCTGCTCTCTTGAAATGCTCATTTGAAGGAAGCCAAATGTCGTGTAAGAAGTCTGGCTACTTGAAACCACCACACCATGAGAAACCCATGCAAGTTATAGAGAAGAAAGGAGGGGAGAGGAGCGAGACCTAGAGAGAGACCAATCAACTGGGAGCCCCGGAGCCAGACAAAAGTGAGTGGAGGAGCCACCTTGGACATTACAGACCCATAAGATGCCATGTGCAGAAGAACTGAAGCTCCAGATCTATGGCTCCAGTAGAACCATGCCAGGTATCTCCAGGCACCTGGGTCACCTTGGCTGAGGTCTCAGACACTGTGGAGCAGAGACAAGCTGTCCCTATTGTTCTGCATGAATTCTGACCATAGAATTGTTAGCATAAAATGGTTGTTTATGCTTTTACATTTGGCGATGACTTGAGTAGCAGCAGAAAACCAGAACAGCCCTCATGATATTTCTATAATGCAGGTTTTGGCATGGTTTTCTCCTCTGGCTTAAAACCCTTTTAAGGCTCATCACTACAATACAGTTAATTTTCTTTAACACAGCTGAGAAGATATTTTATCATCTTCCAATTTTATCTTCCACCGATGTCTCATATTCTAAACTCCCATCATACTGAACACATTGAATACAATTACTCTTTCATACCTCTTTACATTTGTATATTCTGCTTCTTCTACCTGGAATGCCCTCTGCATTCCCACCCATCCCTATTTCTCTGGCAAACTCAGACTCATTTTTAAAAGACTTGAAATATACATCTGAACCAAGTTGAACTACCATCCCCATCCCTATCCCATTCCTGGAAAAGTTAAATGCTCCTAAGGCACCCTTTACAGCATTCTGTAATCAATTATTTACTCTACTGGCTGTCCCACTAGTCTATGAGTAACAAATTCTATTCTGCTAATCTTTTCTCTAGGAGCCCATGGCAGTGTCCGGTACATGGTAGGCACTCAATACATGTTTATTAAGTATGAAAGTAATGTCATCTTCCTCTGTATTTCTAGGATGCTAAGATTATACATGTCACAAATGCTTTCACATTTTTTAATACTGTAAATATTAGAGTAAATGTGTCTTTTACCCCCAGGTGAAATGAATATCCTTGAGAAAGAGAATCAGAATTTACACAACTTGAAATGCAAAGCACACAAAGGAGAAACTCAAGTTTCATTTCCTCTAAGCACAGCTTTTGTGCTCTGATTCCCGTGTGCTACAAAACCCACCCAAGGAAAAACAGCCTACTAAAAGGAGCTTCTCTCTCCAACTATATGAAAAGTGCAGGTGGCTGACAAAGGTAATCCAAAATGTGGAGAGACAAAAGACTACAACCAGAAGCAGTAGCTGCACAGAGAGGGAGGGAGGCAGGGAGGGAGAGAGGCAGGGAGGCAGGGAGGCTGAACGGACTGGCAGGGGTGAGGTATTATGTCACAGGAAATCAATCTAAAGGAAGGTGATAATCAAGAATGTTCAGTCTAGAACTACCAAAACTTCGCCATCCTAGGTAACCTCTTTCAACTCAGAAGACAAGGAAACTAATTTAGTGACAAATATTATGTTCACATCATAATTCCTATAGGCATTGAGTTGTAGGAAGAAACTAGTTTCCAAAAAAGCATTTGTTTCAGATAGTCTAATGTGTGCAAGCTCTTGCTGTGGAGGTCAAGTACAAAACTGTAGTGGCTAAACATTTAGGGAACCTCCCACAAAGTGAAGACCGGGAGTAATTTACATAGACAAGCAACAAGTCCTGAGTTTCTTTTTTTTCTCCTGGAATCCTTTCCTGAAGTAACTAGCTGAGTTTCTTGACTTCCAGTTGAAACATCACTGGCTGTCACTACACATACAGGATCACAAAGCTATAAAAAAAAGTGAAATTAAAAAAAAAAAAAAGGGAAACATCATTGCACACTGGGAAAAGAAAAATATCCTTACCTTCTCTTCTGAAGAAATGGTAAGTTTGTCACTTGAGATTAAGCTGCACACTTGTTCGATGCCAAGATTGAGAAATTCTTCACTAAGTACAACATCTGCAAAATGTTGCTCTGTTTGGGAATTAAAAAGAAAATCCACTAACATCAACATTCCATTATCATAGTTTCAAACTGCTTAAAAAAGGTTTTTCTTAATTTAGTCTAACTTAAGAATGAGAAAACCAATTGCACACCTCCAGGCAAGAACTAACAAGACAAACCCAAACAAACTCAGAGACACCTGGGGATGTACCTTCAGTGATTTGTTTATACAACAGCACAGTAGCAGTGCAAGGAGGGAAGCTGCCTTAATATACATGCACTTAGTTGAATCATTCTTGTTTTACATGGTGGTATTTTAGGCTTAAAAAAATCTATTCCTTATATGGTATGACACCATCAGTACTTAAATTTGTAAAACCTTTTGATTATATAAATCAGATAAAGAACATGATGTCATATTGTCATATCCTACATGTCATATCATGTGAAACATTAGAGGGTTGTTCCTTATGGAGTAAGGAAAAAAGCCCTGCTTTATTTGGAAACTAAAGAAATCTCAAATGCTAGCCAATCTGAATATATGACCAACATTTTTTTAAAAAGAGAGAATTGGGCCAGGCGCAGTGGCTCACGCCTGTAATCCCAGCACTTTGGGAGGCAGAGGTGGGCGGATCACGAGGTCAGGAGATCGAGACCATCTTGGCTAACACGGTGAAACCCCGTCTCTACTAAAAATACAAAAAAAAAAAAAAAAAATTAGCCAGGCATGGTGGTGGACACCTGTAGTCCCAGTTACTCAGGAGGCTGAGGCAGGAGAATGGCATGAACCTGGGAGGCGAAGCTTGCAGTGAGCTGAGATCGCAGCACTGCACTCCAGCCTGGGTGACAGACAGAGCAAGACTCCGTCTCAGAAAAAAAAAAAAGAGATAGAATTGGTTTATGATATAGATAGCTCTGAATTCTAAACAAATAGTTTATTTCAGGATCAAATTCCAGGATTTTATGCCTCAACCCATTTCCAGAAACTTGTAAAATTAGTAATTCTTAAATAGCTAAAAAGTTTTTTTCCCTTGATTTCACAAATATGGCCACTCTTCCCAAGGGGAAAAAAGATCGCTTCTTGGCCTTTTGGCTAAGATCAAGTGTAGTATCTGTTCTTATCAATTTAATATCCGATACGTCCTCCATCCAAGGGGGGAAAAGACTATCAGTGCAATGATTGAAAAACTTACAAAGAACGAATCTTTTATAAAATAACCTTTCTTGCAAATCTGCCTCACAAGGGAATGTGGTGGTTTGGGCTGCGGATTCAGACATACCAGGGTTGAATCCCAGCTCTGCCATATGCTAGCTTGTACAACCTTGGGCAGTTAACGTAATTTCCCTAAGCCTTGGTTTCCTCATCTGTAAAATGAGGATAATAAAAATAAGATTGCTGTGAGGATTAAATAAGCTAGTGGTTTATAAAGCACCTAGAACTGTGTCTGTAGAGAGTAAGGATTCAATAACTTAGCTCTTGTTAATATTATAAATTCTAAAGTAAAATTTTGCTAGAAAATCTAGGTTAATTTCTAGGTCGTCACAATGAACCATATTTATTTCACCTTATAAAACCCTTATAAATAGAGTTTATAAAACTGTTTTTATAAGGTGAAATAAAAGATTCATTTCAAATATGTATTTCAACATACCATAAAAAGGAACAGTTGGCTTCCCCTTCAATGACATTTGAAAAATAAAACCTGCATTTTCATAAATCTCATGAAAAACTATTCAATTTACAAAAGGTTGGCAGGGCATGGTGGCTCACACCTGTAATCTCAGCACTCTGGGAGGCCAAGGTGGGCGGATTACCTGAGGTCAGGAGTCCGAGACCAGCCTGGACAATATGGCGAAACCCCGTCTCTACAAAAAATACAAAAAGTAGCCAGGCATGGTGGCACACACCTGTACTCCCAGCTACTTGGGAGGCTGAGGAGGCAGGATTGCTTGAACCTGGGAGGAGGAGGTTGCAGTAAGCCGAGATCACGCCACTGCACCCAAGCCTGGGCAACAGAGTAAGATTCTGTCTCAAAAAAAAAATAAAAAAGTTCACCCCAAGATAACTATAAAAAAAACAAGCAGCTCTAAAATGTTTGTATTTACAAAATTTTTTGAAACTCAAAAGTTTTTTGACACACTATTGTTTAAAACTCAGACTTGACAAAGCAAGGTATTGTACTGAAATAAATATGAAATTGAAGATGTAAATAACAAATACAGTTGGATCTCCATATCCACAAGTTCTACATCTGCAGATTCAACCAACCGGTGGTTCAACCAACCTCAAATCAAAAATATTGGGAAAAAAATACAATAAAAAACAACTATAGCACATACACTATATTAGGTATTATAAATAATCTAGAGATTATTTAAAGTATATGGGATGCCGAGCACAGTGGCTCACACCTGTAATCCCAGCATGTTGAGAGGCTGAGGCAGGAGGACTGCCTAAGCAGAGGAGTTTGAGGCGCAGTGAGCTAGGATCACACCACTGCTCTCCAGCCTGGGCAACTGGGTAACGGCTTGTCTCTTTAAAAAAAAAAAATAAAAATAAAGTATACGGGAGGATGTGAGTAGGCTGTATGCAAATACTACCCCATTTTATATAAGAGACTGGAGAACCCACAGATTTTGGTACCTGTTGGGGGTCCTAGAACCAATACCCCATGGATGTAGATACCAAGGGATGACTGTAGGTCAACACAACAGAATAGAGAGCCCAGAAAGAGACCCCACAAAAACACAGGCAACTGATCTGTGACAAAGAAGCAAAGCCAATTCAATAGAAAAAGAAGAGTCTTTTCAACAAATGATGTTGCAACAACTGAACATCCATATGCAAAACAATAAATCTAGACACAGACTCCACTTCTCACAAAAATTAACTCAAAATGGATCAGCAACTTAAATGTAAAACACAAAACTTAGCTTCTAGAAGATAACATAGGAGAAAATTTAACTAACCTTGGGTATGGCAATGACTTTTTAGATACAACATCAAAAGTATTATCCATGAAAAAAAATGGTTAAGTTGGACTTCATTAAAATCAACAACTTCTCTGCTCTGCAAAGGATGCTCTTAAGAAATTAAAAGACAAGCCACAGACTGGGGGAAAATCTTTGCAAAACACATATCTGATAAAGGACTGTTACCTAAAATATAAAAAGAGCACTTAAAGGTCAACGATAAGAAAATAAACAACTCAACTAAACAATGGGCAAAAAGATCTAAATGGACACTTCACCAAAGAAGACATATACAGATGGCAAATAAGCACATGGAAAGATGCTCAATATTACATGTCATTAGAGAACTGCATATTAAAACATCAATGAGATACCATTTACGTATCTATCAGAATAGCTAAAATCCAAAACACTGACAACACCAATTCTGACAAGGATGTGGAATGACAGGAACTTTCATTCACTGCTGGTAGGAAATCAGTTCGGCAGTTTCTTCCAAAATCAAACAAACTCCACCCCCTGGGTTCAAGTGATTCTCCTGACTCAGCCTTCTGAGTAGCTGGGATTACAGGCACCTGCCACCTCATCTAGCTAATTTTTGTATTTTTGGTAGAGACGGGGTTTCACCATGTTGGCTAGGCTGGTCTCGAACTCCTGACTCAGGTGAACCTCCAGGCTCAGCCTCCCAAAGTGCTGGGATTACAGGCATGAGCCATCACACTCAGCTGGATTATAGATTTTAAAAAGCCATCATGATTAATTGCAAAAGTACCTTCTATATCTAAAATATAATCCCGCTAATTCCTGACTTTACCAGAAGTTTATATAAAAAATTATACACTAAGAAAGTTTTCTTTATACACTAAGAAAAAACGGAAAACTTTTTCAATAGTTGAGTTTGTTTTTTAAAGACTGAACATATTTAAACAAACAAACAAACAAACAAAAAACAAGGTTCTTTATATTAAAAGTTCCAAAGTAGGCCAGGCGCAGTGGCTCACGCCTGTAATCCCAGAATCTTGGGAGGCTGAGGAGGGTGGGTCACTTGAGTCCAGGGGTTCAAGACCAGCCTGGCCAACATAGTAAAACACCATCTCTACAAAAAATTAGCTGGGCATAGTGGTGCATGTTTGTAGTCCCAACTACTTGGGAGACTAAGGTAGGAAGATCACCTGTGCCCAGGAGGTCAAGGCTACAGTGAGCCATGATCGTGCCACTATACTCCTGCCTGACAGAGTGAGACCCTGTCTCAAAAAAAAAAACAAATAAAAAAAGAGCTCTAAAATATTGAGAAATAAATTCATTTTAATGAAAAGCTGGCAAACAGCATATAAATTTAGAAACATTTATGAATACCAACTTGGAAATTCAAACAGAAAACACAGCAGCCACTGAACAAAAGAGAAGCTAACATAAATCTCTTTCTATCCATTATAAAAATATTTTCACCTTCAAATGTATGTCTACAGTGATTTTGGGTTAAGTTTCTTCTGTATATTTTAAATCTGAATCGAAGCAAGAGATTGCCGGCCGCCTTATGCTTTTCATGAGGGGAAAGAACTCTCCAGTGGTAACAAACATAACTGAGAGAACTTTTCCATACTGTGACTACATGTTATCTTAGTCTCTGCTTCACTGACCAGAAAAAAATGGACTTGCTAAAAAGCCAACTTGGTGGTGATTTTTTAAAAGTCAGCAATTACATAAATGTAGAAGGGCATTAGTAAACTCTATCCAAAACCAAGTCTGGGATCTAAATTCATTGTGTATTCTTTCCTAGTGTATCAAAGAAGGTTAAGAGGGCAAGGAAAATAGTCAACTATTACAACTTTATTGACAAAACCATAACACAGCTGTCACTCAAACAAACACCACCCCTTCACCACTTACCAAAAAAAAAAAAAAAAAAAAAAAAAACACCAAAAATTAGCCTAAAGGAAAAGTGAAGAAGAAATGTTCAAATTAAAAGTAACTTTCATTGTGTACATATACATGTTTTTAAATAATTCTAATTCTCAAATACTTTTATTTTCTATTGGAACAATCCCTCCTCCTTAGAAAAATTTTTAAGTATTGATATCTAATGTTTACATTCTTATACTGAGCTTTCTTTGGAAAGGATGTGGTTAACATATATGGAGCATTACTAAAATATAGAGGGCACTATTTGGCAACATCTGGAGTAAATTAGTTTACTTTAGGGCCTGCCTTTCTTCTATTTATATTAACTGTATATTTCTTCAAGTGTTCTACAGTATTTACTGATAGGCAATTTAATGAGATTGTTGCTTCTAACACACTTCCTAAGGACCCAACACTTTACACAGTCAGGAAGCACTAGATGACTGGCAAAGTCACTCTAAGGCATGCATGGAAAATTCTATAGGAAGAAAGGCAAGAAGCCTAGTGCAGCTCACCTGTTATTTTATATGTTCTTGATGCCAATCATTATTAGTCTGTCTGGTGCTTAGTTCATGACATTAAATTCTCTTATATTACCACTAGTACTAATAAAAATGATGTAACATGAACATTCCTTCCCTGGCCTCAAGCCACAAAACCATGAGGATCAAAGTTAAAAAAAAAAAAAAAAAAAAAAAAAAGCAACAACCCTATTATGAAACAGTATGCTATTTCATACTGCTGGTGGGAGTATAAATCAGCACAATCTTTACAGAGAGCAATTTTGAAATCTCATCCTACAAATATACTTGACCACTCATGAAATGACACACTCTGAGTTATTCACTGTAGCACTGCTTTTAACAACTACAAAAGAGAGTTCATCAGTAGACACTAGTTTAAAACATAGTATATCCATACAATGGAATATTCTGCATCTGGAAAAATGAACAAGGAAGCTCATAATATGAAAAAAGCTTTAGGAAATACTGTTAGCTTAGAAAAGAAGCAGGACAGATGTGAGAATGCATTTTTTCAGTGGCTAGATTGTTTGTTCTATGAACCATGTGAATGGATTACTTATCCTCTCCATGCAAGAAAACAAAACAAAACCGAGAAACTAATAATAGTGATTATCTTTAGAGGGGAGAGAAATGAGGAACAAGGGTGAAAGGATGACTCTTTCAATGTATACCTTTCAAATATTTTTAAATCCTCATGTATATGGTAAAATGATCTTTGACAAGAGTGCCAAGACCACTCAATGGGAAAAGAACAATCTCTTCAACAAATTGTGCTAGGAAAACTAGACATCCACATAGAAAAGAGTGAAGGTGGATCATATACGCCATACACAAAAATTAATTCAAAATGGACTAAGGATCTAAATGTAAGACTCAAAACTATAAAATTCCTAGAAGTAAACACATGGGGGAAAGTTTCGTGACACTGGATTTGTCAATGATTTCTTGGAAATGACACCAAAAGCTCAGGCAACGAAGACGAATGGGACTACATCAAAGTTAAAAGTTCAGTGCATCAAAGGACACGATAAAGAAAAAAGGCAACCTGTAGAAGAGAAGAAAATATTTGCAAGTCATGTATCTGACAAAGAGTTAATATCCAGAATATAAAAATATCTCCTACAACTCAACAACAACAAAAATCAAATAACCCAATTTAAAAATGAGCAAAGGACTGGAATAAACGTTTCTCCAAAGACGATATACAAATTGCCAATAAGCGTATGAATAGATGATAGATGTTCAACATCACTAATCATCAGAGAAAATACAACTCAAAACCACAATGAGATATTACCCCACACCCATTAGGGTGACTACTAACAAACAAACAAACAAACAAACCAGAAAATAACAATTGTTGGCAAAGATGTGAAGATACTAGAAACCTTGTGCACTGTTGGTAAGATTATAAAATACTGCAACTATTATAAAAAAAAAAGCATGCAGGTTACTCGAAAAATTAAAAGTAGAACTACCGTATGATCCAACAATCTCACTTCGGTATATATATCCAAAAGAATGGAAAGCAGGGTCTTGAAGACATATTTGTACACCCATGTTCACAGAAGCATGACTCACAATAGCAAGAGGCAGAAGCAGGTATCCACTGATTAATGAATGGATAAATGAAATTGGTATATACATACACTATATATACATACAATTCCTTAAAAAGGAAGGAAATCCTGTCACAATGCAACATGGATGAAGCTTGAGAACATTATGCTAAGTGTAGTGAGCCAGTCACAAAAATAAAAAAAAATTGTATGATTCCACTAATATGTGGTATCTAAAGGAGTCAAATTTATAGAAACAGGAAGTATAATAATACTTGCCAGGGAGAGCAGAAAGTGGAAAAGACGAGTTGTTTAAAAGGTACAGAGTTTCAGTTTTGCAAAATGAAGACGTTCTAGAGATCTGTTTCACAATAAAGCAAGTACTTATACATGACACTACTGAGTGGAACACTTAAAATGGCTAAGGTGGTAAATTTCATGTTATATGTTCCTTAACACAAATATTTTTAAAAGTTTATAACCATTTGAAAACACTGGTGATGAAAATTAAAAAACAAAAATAAAAACAAAACAAGCAACTAGATCCAACTACTTTCCTTCCCCAGTGAGAAAGGAAGTGTTGCTATAGACAGTCAATGCATGTCACTGTCTTGACTTCAGTGGACAAATACCTGCTCTGCTAAAAAAGAAAGATCACTGGGTTAACATCCCTATGTTTGGCCGCTGTCCTACCTTGTCAGCCTCCACACCAGACTTCTCAAGAGCAGATCTCAATTCTGAAGCCTCTGCGTGCTGATGCACACTCACATCTTTATGTTATGGCATAGCCTCTGGCTCAATTTTACCTTGAAATAGTTCTTTGGAAGTCTTTTTCTTGGCATTAGTCCTTCTCAACCTCTCTGCTGATTTTAAGCTTAATGGCCTTCTCTACTGGTTAGGATTCTATATATTTTTCTACCTCTCTGACCACTGAATCTGCCTCCTTTACCTCCCTAAAACTAGGTATTACTATGGTCCTGCCTGCCTTCAGCCTCCTTTTGATTCTCCACTTGTTCTGTCTTAACTATCTAATGTATATTACTGTCCACAGTTATCTTTATTACCCTAATATTGTTGCTCCCAGATCCAACCTCTCCCCCAAACCCCAATGTTTGAATTTCTAGCTGTCTGTTAGTCTCCATATGAATATGATCTAATCATCATGGCTCTTTTAAACAAGACAGAGCCACCCATACACCATGAAACCAGTACCACATACAAGCAGTCCTCTAAAACCTTCACATTAATTACTACCTTGGGCCACTTACCTTGGCCTGTTTTGAGCTCTGTGGTCTGACTTTTCATCATTGTGCATTTTTCCACTGATGCTATGCTTCACTCTTTGGCCTCACACTTTGATAAAGATTCTCTATGTCTGTTGATATTCCTCTCAACATAAATCAAGTTCTTCCTCTGGCCAAGCTGTCTTTGGCTACTGTTAAACATCTTGCCCAATCTGAGAACCTTTAAATTGATACTGCACTTCACTGCTGGCTCTCCCTCAAGCAAACAAGATGAGGATATACCTACGTTTCAAACTGTTTCAGTGACCTCCTCCAGACACCTGCTGGACCTCCCGTGTTCCCTTTGTGTCCTAATGGCTTCACTCCGATTCCAAGGATGAATGAAGTCTTAGTCACAGTCATTTTTGCCTCCCTCCCTCTCTTATATTATGTGATTAAAAACATAAAATTTACCACCGTAACCATTTTTAAGTGTAAAGTTTAACAGTGTTAAGAATATCCACACTGGGCCAGGCATGGCGGCTCATGCCTGTAATCCCAGCACTTTGGGAGGCCGAGGCAGGTGGAACACCTGAGGTCAAAAGTTCGATACCAGCCTGGCCAACATGATGAAACCCCGTCTCTACTAAAAATACAAAAATTAGCCAGGAATGGTGGCGGGAACCTGTAATCCCAGCTACTTGGGAGGCTGAGGCAGGAGAATTGCTTGAACCCGGGAGGCAGAGGTTGCGGTGAGCCTAGATTGCACCACTGCACTCTAGCCTAGGAAACAAGAACGAAACTCCATCTCAAAAAAAGTAGTATATTCACACTGTTATGAAAAAGATCTAACATTTTCATCTTGCAAATATGAAATTCATTAAGTAACTACCCTTTCCCTCATCATCCCACTCTTTTTTAACCGCTAATGTGAATTATTTCATAAACCCTGTTAATTCTTTCTCAGTAATGCCATAAAAATCATAAGATTTAATGGTATAAGAGATCTGAAAGGTCACCTGACACAGCTTCTATAATATGTATTCGTAACCTCAAAAATTTTCACAATAAATGGTTATCTGGCTGTAGTTTACACACATCAACAGATGGCAAGACAGTCATATCATCCTTGAACACTGATAAGGTTTGGCTCTGTGTCCCCATCCAAATCTCATCTTGTAACTCCCATAATTCCCATGTGTTGTGGGAGGGACCTGGTGGGAGATGACTGAATTATGTGGGCAGGTCTTTCTCATGCTGTTCTCATGATAGTGAATGAGTCTCACAAGATCTGACGGTTTTAAAAATGGGAGTTTCCTTGCACAAGCTCTGTTTGCCTGCTGCCATCCATGTAAGATGTGACTTGCTTCTCCTTACATTCCACCATGATTGTGAGGCCTCCCCAGCCATGTGGAACTGTTAAGTCCAATAAACCTCTTTCTTTTGTAAAATGCCGAGTCTCAGATATGTCTTTATCAGCAGTGTGAAAATGAACCAGTACAGTAAATTGGTACCAGTAAAGTGGGGTGCTGCAGAAAAGATACCCAGAAATGCAGAAGCGACTTTGGAACTGAGTAACAGGCAGAGGTTGGAACAGTTCGGAGAGCTCAGAAGATGACAGAAAAATGTGAGAAAGTTTAGAAGTCCCTAGAGATTTGTTGAATGGCTTTGACAAAAATGCTGATAATGATATGGACAATGAAATCCACGCCGAGGTGGTGTCATATGGAGATGAGAAACTTGTTGGGAAATGGAGCAAAGGTGACTCTTGTTATGTTTTAGCAAAGAGACTGGCGGCATTTTGTCCCCGCCCTAGAGAACTGTGGAACTTTGAACTTGAGAGATATGATTTAGGGTATCTAGTGGAAGAAATTTCTAAGCAGCAAAGCATTCAAGAGGTGACTTGGGTACTGTTAAAGGCATTCAGTTTTGAAAGGGAAACAGAGCATAAAAGTTTGGAAAATTTGCAGCCTGACAATACAACAGAAAAGAAAATCCCATTTTCTCAGGCAAAATTCAAGACAGCTGCAGAAATCTGCATAAGTTACAAGGAGCTGACTGTTAATCACCAAGACAATGGGGAAAATGTCTCCAGGGCATGTCAGAGACCTTTGCAGCAGCCCCTTCCATCACAGGCCCAGAGGCGTAGGAGGAAAAAGTGGTTTCATAGGCCGGGCCCAGGATCCCTGTGCTGTGTGCAGCCTAAGGACACGGTGCCCTGTGTCCCAGCCACTCCAGCTGTGGCTGAAAGGGGCCAACATAGAGCTCAGGCCGTGGCCTCCAAGGGTGCAAGCCTCAAGCCTTGGCAGCTTCCACGTGGTGTTGAGCCTGTGAGTACACAGAAGACAAGAATTGAGGTTTGGTAACCTCCACCTCGATTTCAGATGTATGAAAATGCCTGTATGCCCAGGCAGAAGTTTGCTGCATGGGCGGGGTCCTCATGGGGAACCTCTGCTAGGGCAGTGCAGAAGAGAAATGTGGGGTCAGTGCCCCCACACAGAATCCCTACTGGGGTACTGCCTAGTGGAGCTGTGAGAAGAGGGCCACCATCCTCCAGAACCCAGAATGGTATCACTGATAGCCTGCACCATGTGCCTGGAAAAGCCACAGACACTCAACACCAGCCCCTGAAGGCAGCCAGGAGGTAGGAGCTGCCCAAGACTGTGGGAACCTACATCTTGCATCAGTGTCACCTGGATGTGAGACATGGAGTCAAAGGAGATCATTCTGGAGCTTTAAGATTTGACTGTCCCACTGGATTTCAGACTTGCATGGGGCCAGTAGCCCCTTTGTTTTGGCCAATTTCTCCCATTTGGAATGGCTGTATTTACCCAATGCTTGTATCCCCATTGTATCTAAGAAGTAACTAACTTGCCTTTGATTTTACAGGCTCATAGGCAAAAGGGACTTGACTTGTCTGGGATGAGACTTTGGACTGTGGACCTCTGAGTTAATGCTGAAATGAGTTAAGACTTTGGGGGACTGTTGGGAAGGCATAATTGGTTTTGAAATGTGAGGATATGAGATTTGGGAGGGGCCAGAGGTGGAATGATATAGTTTGGTTCTGTGTCTCCACGAAATCTCATCTTGCAGCTCCCATAATTCCCATGTGTTGTGGGAGGGACCCAGTGGAAGATGACTGAATTATGGGGATGGGTCTTTCCCATGCTGTTCTCGTGATAGTGAATAGGTATCATGAGATCTGATGGTTTTAAAAATGGGAGCTTCCTTGTACAAGCTCTCTTTGCCTGCTGCCATCCACATAAGATATGACTTGCTCCTCCTTGCCTTTCACCATGATTGTGAGGTCTCCCCAGCCATGTAGAACTGTTAAGTCCAATAAACCTCTTTCTTTTGTAAATTGCCCAGTCTCGGATATGTCTTTATCAGCAGCATGGAAATGGACTAATACAAACACTTACTATTAGAAGTTCTTCTGTACGTTGCTCTAAAATCTTTTTCACTCTTATTTTGTAACACTGATAATTCTGCCACCGCAATAAACAGAACAAGATTAATCTGTCTCTTATGAAATTCCTCAAAATCTTACAGAGAGCATTATATTTTCCCAAATTATCCTTCAATGGTCTGTACAGTCCTATGTACTTCAACCACTGCTTGCACAACATGATTTGGGGTCTTCATCATCACCCTGACTATAAATTCAGGGCTCTAGTGCATCAGTCTCTCTCAAAACACTGAACCGAAAAATAAACTCAATTTCATAGCTATGGTCTGATCTGGACAGAACAGAACGGATAATCACCTTACACCTTTCTGGACACGATTACATAATTGGTTCCCACTGAATATACCATCAACTAAAAGCCTAACATCTTTGCATCAGTTTGGTTAATATAAGCCTAACACAACACAGCCAAAGTGAAAAATTCTTCCGTTTCAGTGAATGAATTCTTTTTCATCCTACTGTATCTCAGTAAGGTACAGTAAAAATCAACAGCTACTGCACACTTGCTGTAAATATGCACACACTAAAATGTACCTACAAAGAATTTACCTAAAATGTAATGCTCAAAGGCAGGTCATCTCAGAGTTTAATCTGTTTCCTCTACTTATACTCAGAGTTAGTTCCCATATCTATGATCTTGCTTCATTCACCTCCCCTCTGTGTTCATTGCCCTAGTTCTAACGCTATTACCAACCTCAATTATTGCTTCCAAACCTTTCACCCACATACTGACAGGTCATTTTGTTTATGGATCATAGCTTGTGACATTAGTAATTTACCTTCAGTAGTTCACCACTGGCCACTGAATAAAGCCCAACATAGTTATACTGACATTTAATCATCAGTTGCTTCTCTCTAAACAAATACCATAACTGCAATAGGGCACAATTCCAGGTAGTAAAGACTATGCCATCAATATGCTATATACGTTAAACACATAAACTACACACACATAATATATAATATACATATGAATCCTTCCATATATGTATATGGAATATACATTCCATTCCTTCCATAATGAACATATATGCTCATTACTCTCTAAAGCAATTGAACTTTTCTGTTTCCCTCTAGGAAATAAAATAAGCTAATCATGAAATGAAAGACAGTCCCTAGAATTTGCCATACCAGGTCAACAGAGAGCATCAGGGCTGGGCGCGGTGGCTCACGCCTGTAATCCTAGCACTTTGGGAGGCTGAGGCGGGTGGATCACGAGGTCAGGAGATCGAGACCATCCTGGCTAACACAGTGAACCCCTATCTCTACTAAAAATACAAAAAATTAGCCAGGCGTGGTGGCAGGCGCCTGTAGTCCCAGCTACTCGGGAGGCTGAGGCAGGAGAATGGCGTGAACCCGGGAGGCAGCGCTCACAGTGAGCCGAGATCGCACCACTGCGCTCCAGCCTGGGTGACAGAGCGAGACTCCATCTCAATAAAAAATGAAAAAAAAAAAAAAAAAAAAAAAAGAGAGAGAGCGCATCAAGTTAGGACCCTCATCCCAAATAAGTGTAATAAAATCAACAATATAAGTCTCAAGTGTTATTTGTTCTGTTTTGTATCCTGTAAGAAGGTACAAAGTACCCTTTGTATTTGATTTCTAAACACCAAGCACCTTTTTGAACAAAATTAAAATGCCACGATGGGTCTCCACAATTCCTCTATACTCAATGCAAAGTCCCATTTGAGAAGTGAGGGCAAAAGTATGAATAACAATAGTCTCTGAGATCCACAAGCAGCTCATCCCTAACAGACAAAGTGTTTTTGGGAAAACAGAAATATCTCTGGTCTTCATTTTCCTAATTAATAAAATGAAAGTGTTAGACTAGATAACTGCTAAGATTTCCTATAACATTAATACTCTGTGATTCTTTGACTTTCAACACTATTAATCTTTAGGAGAAAAAAACCATGTATGTCTCCAGCAGTTCTATTAACATAAGGCAGTTTTAATGAAACCTGAAAACAGTTAACTCATGTAAGCTAGAAAAAATTCCTGTCAACAAGGCATAGCAGAGACTGCATGTAGTTTACTAAGGAATAAAGAGGACCATAATGAATGCATGAATATACAAATAATTAACTCTTTTAAGAAGCATCATTTGAGTTGGCATGACTTCAGCTAAAAAGTGCTGTGTATCAAGTGCTTTCACAGTTCTCCAATGGAAGAATCTTCTGTATCAGTAAATTAACATTGCAATAGACCCTTGAATAATCAGCATCTATTCTTTGGCATGCATATCCCATGTCTAAGGCTAGCAATACGATTATTAAAACCACTCACTCAACACAAATTTCTTTCAAGAGGGTGGCATTCAAATCATGAGCTTATTCTAACCGATGTTTATTCCAAGCAGTGATTCCTAGCCTAAATTATAGAAAGGTGGGCAAATGATTGAAGTAAATTTTCTGTAGAAGAAACTGTTATAAAAACTGGTTTTACAGAGAATAACGCATATTCCAAATACACTTAATTAGGGTGTGAGTTTATTGTTACTGGACTATAAAGTTAGATTATAAGCAAGGGTTAAATTGTATTGAGCCTGTTATCTATCACCCACAACAGTGTGGGCAATGCCAGGCACATAAAGAGGATAGCTTTGAAATGACTGACTACTGGGTCTAGGCTGAACGGCCAAGAGTTGGCTGGAAGAACAAGGGCCAAAGAGCACAGATTTATGAAAAAATACAAGAGAATGAGAAGGCACACATCTAGTCCGAACCAAGGTAGGGACCCCAGAGTTCTAAATACCAGAAAGGTCCAACAGACCCTGGAACTGCAGTCTAAGGTGATGAATGGGTTTGTGGGGGGAAGATGATAGTCACAGGGAGCTATGAAAGAGTCTCACGTGAGCCAACAGTATAGATTCTGAAGGCGTTTATGGCAGGAGAAACAAAATACGCAGGGAAAGATAATCTCAGTGTTAAAGACAGATGTATGCCTGGAGGCCAAGAGAGAAAATGAGCTGCAGCGAGAACGCAGTAGCCTGCTAGCCAGCCAGTAAAGAAGTGAGGCTAGTTCAGCGGACTCGCGTGGCCTCGCTCTTTGGACTCGTCACCCGCCCCTCCCCCTCCCGCCGCCGTCACCCAGGAAACCGGCCGCAAACGCGGGCGGACCTGAAGCTGGTTTCATGGCAGCCTCAAAGAAGGCAGTTTTGGGGCCATTGGTGGGGGCAGTGGACCAGGGCACCAGTTCCACGCGCTTTTTGGTTTTCAATTCAAGAACAGCTGAACTACTTAGTCATCATCAAGTGGAAATAAAACAAGAGTTCCCAAGAGAAGGATGGGTGGAACAGGACCCTAAGGAAATTCTACATTCTGTCTATGAGTGTATAGAGAAAACATGTGAGAAACTTGGACAGCTCAATATTGGTATTTCCAACATAAAAGCTATTGGTGTCAGCAACCAGAGGGAAACCACCGTAGTCTGGGACAAGATAACTGGAGAGCCTCTCTACAATGCTGTGGTGTGGCTTGATCTAAGAACACAGTCTACCGTTGAGAGTCTTAGTAAAAGAATTCCAGGAAATAATAACTTTGTCAAGTCCAAGACAGGCCTTCCACTTAGCACTTACTTCAGTGCAGTGAAACTTCGCTGGCTCCTCGACAATGTGAGAAAAGTTCAAAAGGCCATTGAAGAAAAACGAGCTCTTTTTGGGACTATTGATTCATGGCTTATTTGGAGTTTGACAGGAGGCGTCAATGGAGGTGTCCACTGTACAGATGTAACAAATGCAAGTAGGACTATGCTTTTCAACATTCATTCTTTGGAATGGGATAAACAACTCTGTGAATTTTTTGGAATTCCAATGGAAATTCTTCCACATGTTCGGAGTTCTTCTGAGATCTATGGCCTAATGAAAGCGGGGGCCTTGGAAGGTGTGCCAATATCTGGGTGTTTAGGGGACCAGTCTGCTGCACTGGTGGGACAAATGTGCTTCCAGATTGGACAAGCCAAAAATACGTATGGAACAGGATGTTTCTTACTATGTAATACAGGCCATAAGTGTGTATTTTCTGATCATGGCCTTCTCACCACAGTGGCTTACAAACTTGGCAGAGACAAACCGGTATATTATGCTTTGGAAGGTTCTGTAGCTATAGCTGGTGCTGTTATTCGCTGGCTAAGAGACAATCTTGGAATTATAAAGACCTCAGAAGAAATTGAAAAACTTGCTAAAGAAGTAGGTACTTCTTATGGCTGCTACTTCGTCCCAGCATTTTCGGGGTTATATGCACCTTATTGGGAGCCCAGCGCAAGAGGGATAATCTGTGGACTCACTCAATTCACCAATAAATGCCATATTGCTTTTGCTGCATTAGAAGCTGTTTGTTTCCAAACTCGAGAGATTTTGGATGCCATGAATCGAGACTGTGGAATTCCACTCAGTCATTTGCAGGTTGATGGAGGAATGACCAGCAACAAAATTCTTATGCAGCTACAAGCAGACATTCTGTATATTCCAGTAGTGAAGCCCTTGATGCCCGAAACCACTGCACTGGGTGCTGCCATGGCGGCAGGGGCTGCAGAAGGAGTTGACGTATGGAGTCTTGAACCTGAGGATTTGTCCACCGTCACGATGGAGCGGTTTGAACCTCAGATTAATGCTGAGGAAAGTGAAATTCGTTATTCTACATGGAAGAAAGCCGTGATGAAGTCAATGGGTTGGGTTACAACTCAATCTCCAGAAGGTGGTGACCCTAGTGTCTTCTGTAGTCTGCCCTTGGGCTTTTTTATAGTGAGTAGCATGGCAATGTTAATCGGAGCAAGGTACATCTCAGGTATTCCATAAAACCTACCAACTCATGGATTCCCAAGATGCAAGCTTTTTACATAATGAAAGAACAACCCAGCAATTGTCTCTTAATGCGATGACACCATTCATAGACTTTTATTTTATTTATAAGCCACTTGCTGCGTGACCCTCCAAGTAGACCTGTGGCTTAAAATAAAGAAAATGCAGCAAAAAGAATGCTATAGAAATATTTGGGGTGTGTGTGTGTGTGTGTGTGTGTGTGTGTGTGTGTTTTTAACATCCACAGTTAAGGTTGGGCCAGCTACCTTTGGGGCTGACCCCCTCCATTGCCATAACATCCTGCTCCATTCCCTCTAAGATGTACGAAGAATTCAGATCCTCACCATTGGAATCTTCCATCAAACATACTCAAACACTACTGGAACAGGACTTGAGTCTTTGCATGACATATACTTGATTAAAAGGTTATTACTAACCTGTTAAAAATGAGCAACTCTTCGCTTTTAACAGATACCCCAAAAGTCTTCTTTTCTACATAGTAGAAGACGGAAACACCTTCACTGAATGTTTGAATAGAAATATCTACTAAATTATTAAAATAGACATTTAGTGTTCTCATAGCTTGGATATTTTTCTGAAAAGTATTTGCCAAAACTGAAATCCTTCCAATATTTTCCATGGTCCCACTAATTATAATGACTTTCTGTCTAGATCTTATAGGAAAGGATACTTTCTTTTTTCTTCCATCTTTCCTTTTTATATTTTTTACTTTGTATGTATAACATATATGCCTATATATTTTATACACTGAGGGTAGCCCATTTATAAATTAAGAGCACATTATATTCAGAAGGTTCTAACAGGGCTGGTCTTAAGTGAACCACTATGTATATAAATATGTTGGAAAACAGCTGTATACATTTTTGGGCAATGGTTATGCATAATATCTACCAGAATTTTTTTCTTAAACAGCCAACATTTAAAATTTATGTTTTATGTCCATAAAAGAAAATATACTTTATTGTGACTTCAACTATATTTCTTATCCCTTACATTTTTATTTAATTGTCTTAGCCTAAAAAAAGAAGAAACTGTGGAATACTACAGTAAATACTGTTTTCAAACACAAGCAATAATTCAAATAGTTTTCTTTTGAATTAATTTTAGACATATTTTGGATCCTATTGAGGGGATAAGAGGATGTCAAAAAAGTTAAATAAGTAGAAAAAAATATAGAAATAAAGGTAGGAATCTCTTTCAGTTCAAATGTTATCAATTGTTAATAAGAAATTGCTATCTGGGATGACAAAATTATCTCTGCTTAGTATCTTATTATAACTGAAAAAAGGTTTATCATTATAAATGCCTTCCAATGAAACCAAGAATTTCTCAAAATATTTAATGTCACATATTACAAGAAGTCACCTAATCTAGCTTCTTAACGTCAATTTTTAAAAATATCTTAAAATTACTTTGTTTTGTAGTAAACAGTGAAAAAAAAAAAAAAAGTGAGGCTGATGGCAGTGAGAGCAATGGTCTGGAAGTGGTACCCTTCTACCTAGGTTCCCAGTGGGCTGTGGGGAGTGATCCCTTCGAGAAGTCTGCTCACGACATACAGGTTTGGGGGAAACACAAAGTTTCATTTATGACAAAGACAGAGGGGACACACATGAAAATACTTGCGCATATAAAAAAGTTTGATCATTTTATAGGCCTAGTGGAAAGGACAGAAGCTGGACAGTGAGGGGTGCCTGAACAGGCCTGGGTAAAGTAGTTACTACCGCCGGGGCCTGGGATATATAAACTAATAACAGAGTTAAGAGCCAAAGAATGGAAAATAAAATGAAAGCATATCAGTAACTGGAGGACTTCTTTTTTGTTGTTGTTATTGTTGAGATGGAGTCTCTCTGTTGCCCAGGCTACAGTGCAGTGGTGCGATCTCAGCTCATTGCAACCTCTGCCTCCTGAGTTAATATTATTCGCCTGCCTCAGCCTCCCAAATAGCTGGGACTACAGGCACATGCCACCATGCCTGGCTTTTTTTTTTTTTTTTGGTATTTTTAGTAGAGACCAGGTTTTACCATGTTGGCCAGGCTGGTCTCAAACTCCAGGCCTCAAGCAATCTGCCCATCTCAGCCTCCCAAAGTGCTGGGATTGCAGGTGTGGGCCACCATGCCCAGCTCTGAAGGAATTCTCCACAGGTAGTCCTGTTACTGAGGAATGCTGAGTGCTTACCAAGCCCAGAATTTCAGCTACAGCTCTAGCTTGAAAATGGTAGTCAGACTGGGTGTGGTAGCTCATGCCTGTAATCCCAACTCTGGGAAGCCAAGGCAGGAGGACTGCTTAAGGCCAGGAGTTCGAGCACAGCCTGGGCAACACAGCAAGAGCCCGTCTCTATTTTAAAAAAGAAAAAGAAAATGATACCACAAACTTCCCCAAAGATCAGTTAGAACTAGTACTAAGTAGTTTCTCAAATTTTCAGTATGGGAAGTGGTGAGGTATAGGAATGACTAAAAATCTGTAACAATTTTTTTCCCCTTAAATGTGCTTGGCTATCAATAAGAAATGCTGAATAAAATTCATATTTCAAGTTATAATTAAAATCCAATTTCCAAAGAGTCTTTTGCTAGAACTATTAAAATGCATCTAAACCGATGAGTTCAATTTTTATCTCCTCTATATTTTTGGCCTGCAAAAAATGCTAAAAATAAAGGTGCTAATGATTTGAGAAATGGTTAAAATATAGATACCACCCAACAAACATGAGAAGAGTCCACAAACCAGCACTCTCTGAATAAGTTAGTACACTTGGGGTTAACTGAGAAAAATTTCATTTTTAGACATGATACAAAAAATAATTTCATACAGCTTTTTAAGCTAAAATAAAATAAAATAAAATAAATCTTTCAGGAGTGTAACGAAGGCTGACCATAGTCCAGAACACCATGCCTCAGCACATAGGCCATTTAACCTGGGTGGTCTGGTCACACTGAGCTGTCACTCCACGCCTTGGAGAAGCAGGGTGGTCAGTGTGACAGGCTGTCACTGCCAGCGCCATGCTGCTGAAGCCACGAGAGCATCTCAGGGTGAGCAGCATGGATTCCACATCCTCCCCTGCTCTCACTCTCTAACCTACCCATTTGGTTGCTCACATTTTTACTTTCCCTAAAGATACTGATGTTATTAAAAATAAGCATGAGTTCATGGAAGAGATCTCCATAGAACACTGTTAATTTTTTCATTATACCTGTACAATTTAATTTCATTATAATGTATTCTAGAAAGCTTGTTTCCAATGGGCAAGAGAAAGAAATGAAGCAGTTCTTATGTCCAGAATCTCCAGTGAGTTTTCAAAGGATAGAGAGTGCTCTTCCATTTTTTTTTTTTTTTTTTTTTGAGACATAGTCTCACTCTGTCACCCAGGCTGGAGTGCAGTGGCGAGATCTCTGCTCACTGCAAG
This sequence comes from Pan troglodytes, assembly GCF_028858775.2. NCBI lineage: Eukaryota > Metazoa > Chordata > Mammalia > Primates > Hominidae > Pan > Pan troglodytes. The sequence continues at coordinate 166,914,432 of NC_072401.2, read as the reverse complement.
CTCCACCTCCCAGGTTCAGGCCATTCTCCTGCCTCAGCCTCCCGAATAGCTGGGACTACAGGCTCCTGCAACCACGCCTGGCTAATTGTTTGTATTTTTAGTAGAGACAGGGTTTCACCATGTTAGCCAGGATGATCTCGATCTCCTGACCTCATGATCTGCCTGCCTCGGCCTCCCAAAGTGCTGGGATTACAGGCGTGAGCCACTGCGCCCGGCCCGAGAGTGCTCTTCTTATGTGCAGTCACACCATGGACCAGACAATACCCCGAGGTCCTGCAGGCTTTCTCTCCTTATCCATCCTTTTTTCCCTCAGCTTCTTTCTCCTCCCTTCTGCTTTACATGTATATATGTATGTATGTATTGAGTCATCTATTGCTATTTATTTCTTCCCTTCCTTCTTTTCTTTCCTACCTAGAAAAGCCTGTCACAAGTCCTACTGCCTATGACAGGGAAAAGAAAAAGAAAAAGAAAAATATTAACTTTACTGCCACTGTGTCCTGTCACCCTCTTGGAGTTCTTCACAAGCTATGTGATTTGACTCGAAAGTAATTTGAAGGTTTGGGTAAATTTTCTGGACAAATAGAGTGCTTTAAAGACAAATCACCTAAACAACAATTATTTGTTTATGGTAGAAAAGGAGCTATAGACATCTTACTGCATGGACTCCTTATCTCCCCACTTCCTATTTGCTTAAAATGTCAACAACAATCAGATAGTTTCACTATGAGGAACAATTGTGTATTAGTCTGTTTTCATGCTGCTGATAAAGACATATGCAAGACTAGGCAATTTACAAAAGAAAGAGGTTTAATGGACTTATAGTTCCACGTGGCTGGGGAGGCCTTACAATGATGGTGGAAGGCAAGGAGGAGCAAGTCATGTCTTACATGGATGGCAGCAGGCAAAGAGAGAGAGCTTGTGCAGGGAAACTCCCATTTTTAAAACCATCAGATCTTGTGAGACTTACTATCACAAGAACAGCAAAGGAAAGACCTGCCCCCCATGATTCAACTACTTCCCACTGGGTCCTTCCCACCACACATGGGAATTCAAGATGAGATCTGGGTGGGGACATAGCCAAACCATATCAAACTGTTTTATAGTATTATTCTGGATTATTTTGGAAAGTTTGTTGCAACTAGTTATCAATACACCAAAGATATGGAAATAGCTTCATCATACAAGCATGGTCTTTGTAATGGCATTTGTTTAAAATATAAGGATGAAATACATAGGTAAAGCATGACAATTGCTTCAAGATAATATAAGAGGATGTATAAAATTCCTCAAGCTGTAGACATGATTTGTGTACTTTTCTATATGTACATTAGACCTCAGTAAAATGTTTGCATATAAAAAAAAGGGAAGGGGAGTAACGAAGGTTATAATTAAAACAAAATTGTCCCTGAGTTGACAACTGTTGAAGTTGGATCATGAGTACTGTTCTATTCTTGTACATGCTTGCAATTTTTCATAATGAAAGATGTTTTAAAATGTTACCTAAAACCTAAGAAACTCAAGCAAATACAAGATTCAGAAGCATGGTATAAAAGCAGTACATCCTTTAAAGCTAGATTCAGATGCAAAATATAGTGCATTAAAAATGAAGAATCAATGCTTCTTTATAATTTTACTGAAAGTGAATAATTTTTCATGAAAAATTCTTGGCATAATTACAAAGGAGGACTCTACAAACTAAGAAACAGAAGTGTTCTAATTCTGGTGGAAAATTTTTTATATTTTGTAGTATACTAGAATAAATTTAAGATTTTAAATAAGAGAAAGATTTTTAAAAATCTAATGATGTCCTAAAAACACAGTAAATGAGTTGCTTCTGATATAAGCAAAACTAAGAGTTCTAGTACATCATATGAACTATGTTTGGATATCCTGTGCATTAATCCTACTTTATTCATTCTCTCCCCAGGCACTGACCCTCCTCTCCCCATTAGCAGTCAGTAACATTTATCAATCACTATAGAGAAAACTGGCAGCCCAGGAAAGATAAAAGGTTAAATAGTGATTGTTTCATGCAGCAAAAAATATCTAAAAATACAAAAGCTTTCTTGGTTTTCCTAATAGAAGTCACTTATAACAGGTGCATTAAGTCTAGCTGTTAATGGAATCTGAATTTAGAAGTAATATTTTCTACTTAGTTGAACAGAATTGCTTGCATTGGAATACACCAATAAATTCATATTTGTCTTTGGTTTTTCATAAAATGCTTCATTCTATTCAAAAGTGCTACATGTATAGTGTTACACACTACAGGCATTCCCCAACTTACAGAAGGGTTGTGTTCTAAAAGCTCATCTGTAAATCGGCTTCCTAGAACTCAGATCACATTTTTTCACTGAAATAATTTTCTAAAGGGCAGTTAGGCCATCAGGCCACCCAACAGAAATCAATAAGGTCTAAATTTATTGGACCTACTGTGATTTAGTGAAGCACTGTGGTTTTTGTTTTTTCAACTAACCACTTTGAACCATTATTTATTTGTTAAATGAAATACGGATTCTAGGACTACTACTCTCCAATGCTCTGTGCAGGCAGAGACACACATATATATACACACATGCATTCTCCCTTACCCAGATCTATGTACCAAAAGCTTCCTTACTCATCAGAGTAAGCACACTGAAGCAGTTTAGACAAAAGGCTCCTGCATTTGAAATCTGGGGAAGTTACAGTTCTAGAGCCTATTAAAGGAGCAGTGAACACAGAAGCTTCCACAGGAACTATTCCTATTGAGTCTCATAGATGCAAAGCAGAGTCTTGCAGGCAGTTGGTGGATTGTAACTTCTACCAGATTTATCTTCCAGAAATATAGTTTAAAAACAAATTAGCAACTTCCGTAAGTCCCAGACAGAGTAATCAGGCAAAAGAAAGAAATAAAGGGCATCCAAATTGGAAAAGAGAAAGTCAAACTATCTCTGTTTGCTGATGATATGATCTTACACCTAGAAAGCCCTAAAGACTCCTCCAAAAGGTGCCTAGCTTTGATAAATGAATTCAGTAAAGCCTCAGGTTACAAAATCAATGTACATAAATCAGTAGCACTGCTACACACGAACAATGACCAAGCTGAGAATCAAATTAAGAACTCAATCCCTTTTATAATAGCTACAAAATAAAATAAAATACTTAGGAATATATTTAACCAAGGAGGTGAAGAACTCTACAAGGAGAACTACAAAACACTGCTTAAAGAAATCATAGATGATACAAACAAATGGAAATACATCCCATGTTCACAGACTAGAAGAATCAACACCATGAAAATGACCATACTGTCCAAAGCAATCTACAGAGTCAATGCAATTCCTATCAAAATGCCATCACTCTTCACAGAATTATAAAAAAAAAAATCCTAAAATGCATATGGAATTTTTTTAAAAAGGCCCAAATAGCCAATGTAATCCTAAGCAAAAAGAACAAATCTAGAGGCATGACATTACCTGACTTCAAATTATACTAATATAAGGGTATCATAACCAGAACAGTATGGCACTGGCATATAAGTAGATATGTAGACCAATGGAACAGAATAGAGAACCCAGAAATAAAGTAAATATTTACAAACAACTGATCTTCGACAAAGCATACAAAAACATAAACTGGGGAGAACAAAAGGCAGCAGACAGCTTCTGCAGACTTAAATGTCCCTGTTTGACATCTCTGAAGAGGGCAGTGGTTCTCTCAGCATGGCGTTCGAGCTCCGAGAAGGGACAAACTGCCTCCTCAAGTGGGTCCCTGACCCCTGTGTAGCCTGACTGGGAGACACCTCCCAGTAGGGGATGACAGACACCTCAAACAGGTGGGTGCCCCTCTGGGATGAAGCTTCCAGAGGGAGGATCAGGCAGCAATATCTGCTGTTCTGCAGCCTTTGCTGGTGATACCCAGGCAAACAGGGTCTGAAGTGGACCTCAAGCAAACTCCAACAGACCTGCAGCTGAGGGGCCTGTTAGAAGGAAAACTAACAAACAGAAAGGAATGGCATCAGCATCAACAAAAAGGACATCCACACCAAAACCCCATCTGCAGGTCCCCAACATCAAAGACAAAAGGTAGTTAAAACCACAAAGATGGGGAGAAACCAGAGCAGAAAAGGTGAAAATTCCAAAAACCAGAGCATCTCTTCTCCTTCAAAGGATCGCAGCTCCTCGGCAGCAAGGGAACAAAACTGGATGGAGAATGAGTTTGCCAAATTGACAGAAGTAGGCTTCAGAAGGCTGGTAATAACAAACTTCTCTGAGCTAAAGGAGCATGTTCTAACCCATCACAAGAAAGCCAAAAACCTTGAAAAAAGGTTAGACGAATGGCTAACTAGAATAAACAGTGTAGAGAAGACCTTAAATGACCTGATGGAGCTGAAAACCACAGCAAGAGAACTTTGTGACTCATGCACGAGCGTCAATAGCCGATTCGACCAAGTGGAAGAAAGGATATCACTGATTGAAGATCAAATTAATGAAATAAAGCAAGAAGACAAGATTAGAGAAAAAAGAGGGAAAAGAAATGAACAAAGCCTCCAAGAAATATGCGATTATGTGAAAAGACCAAATATACGTTTGATTGGTGTACCGGAGAGTTATGGGGAGAATGGAACCAAGTTAGAAAACACTCTTCAGGATATTATCCAGGAGAACTTCCCTAACCTAGCAAGGCAGGCCAACATTCAAATTCAGGAAATACAGAGAACACCACAAAGACAAAGATAATCCTCAAGAAGAGCAACCCCAAGACACATAATTGTCAGATTCACCAAGGTTGAAATGAAGGAAAAAATGTTAAGGGCAGCCAGAGAGAAAGGTCGGGTTACCCACAAAGGGAAGCCCATCAGACTAACAGCAGATTTCTCGGCAGAAACCCTACAAGTCAGAAGAGAGTGGAGCCAATATTCGACATTCTTAAAGAAAAGGATTTTCAACCCAGAATTTCATATCCAGCCAAACTCAGCTTCATAAGTAAAGGAGAAATAAAATCCTTTACAGACAAGCAAATGCCGAGAGAATTTGTCACCACCAGGCCTGCCTTACAAGAGAGCTCCTGAAGGAAGCACTAAACATGGAAAGGAATAACCGGTACCAGCCACTGCAAAAACATGCCAAATTGTAAAGACCATGGATGCTATGAAGAAACTGCATCAATTAACAGGCAAAATAACCAGCTAACATCATAATGACGGGATCAAATTCAAACATAACAATATTAACCTTAAATGTAAATGGGCTAAATGCCCCAGTTAAAAGACACAGGCTGGTAAATTGGATAAAGAGTCAAGACCCATCAGTGTGCTGCATTCACGAGACCCATCTCACATGCAAAGACACACACAGGCTCAAAATAAAGGGATGGAGGAAGATCTACCAAGCAAATGGAAAACAAAAAAAAAGCAGGGGTTGCAATCTAGTCTCTGATAAAACAGACTTTAAACCAACAAAGATCAAAAGAGACAAAGAAGGCCATTACATAATGGTAAAGGGATCAATTCAACAAGAATAGCTAACTATCCTAAATATATATGTACCCAATACAGGAGCACCCAGATTCATAAAGCAAGTCCTTAGAGACCTAAAAAGAGACTTAGACTCCCACACAATAATAATGGGAGACTTTAACACCCCACTGTCAATATTAGACAGATCAACGAGACAGAAGGTTAATAACAAGGATATCCAGGACTTGAACTCAGCTCTGGACCAAGCAGACCTAATAGACATCTACAGAACTCTCCACCCCAAATCAACAGAATATACATTCTTCTCAGCACCACATCGCACTTATTCTAAAATTGACCACATAATTGGAAGTAAAGCACTCCTCAGCATATGTAGAAGAACAGAAATCACAACAAACTGTCTCTCAGACCACAGTGCAATCAAATTAGAACTCAGGATTAAGAAATTCACTCAAAACCGCACAGCTACATGGAAACTGAACAACCTGCTCCTGAATGACTACTGGGTACACAACGAAATGAAGGCAGAAATAAAGATGTTCTTTGAAGTCACTGAGAACGAAGACAGAATGTACCAGAATCACTGGGACACATTTAAAGCAGTGTGTAGCGGGAAATTTACAGTGCTAAATGCCCACAAGAGAAAGCAGAAAAGATCTAAAATCAACACCCTAACATCACAATTAAAAGAACTAGAGAAGCAAGAGCAAACACATTCAAAAGCTAGCCGAAGACAAGAAATAACTAAGATCAGAGCAGAACTGAAGGAGATAGAGACACAAAAAACCCTTCAAAAAATCAATGAATCCAGGAGGTGGTTTTTTAAAAAAATCAACAAAATTGATAGACTGCTAGCAAGACTAATAAAGAAGAAAAGAGAGAAGAATCAAATAGATGCAATAAAAAAATGATAACGGGGATATCACCACCAATCCCACAGCAATACAAACTACCATGAGAGAATACTATAAATTCCTCTATGCAAATAAACTAGAAAATCTAGAAGAAATGGATAAATTCCTGGACACATACACCCTCCCAAGACTAAACCAGGAAGAAGCTGAATCTCTGAATAGACCAGTAACAGGTTTTGAAATTGAGGCAATCATTAATAGCCTATTAACCAAAAAAAGTCCAGGACCAGATGGATTCACAGCCAAATTCTAACAGAGGTACAAAGAGGAGCTGATACCATTCCTTCTGAAACTATTCCAATCAATATAAAAAGAGGGAATCCTCCCTAACTCATTTATGAGGCCAGCATCATACTGATACCAAAGGCTGGCAGAGAAACAACAAAAAAAGAGAATTTTAGGCCAATATCCCTGATGAATATCAATGCAAAAATCCTCAATAAAATACTGACAAACCAAATCCAGCAGCACATCAAAAAGCTTATCCACCATGATCAAGTCAGCTTCATCCCTGGGATGCAAGGCTGGTTCAATGCATGCAAATATATAAACGTAATCCATCACATAAACAGAACCAATGACAAAAACCACATGGTTATCCCAATAGATGCAGAAAAGGCCTTTGACAAAATTCAACAGCCCTTCATGCTAAAAACTCTCAATAAACTAGGTATTGATGGAACGTATCTCAAAATACTAAGAGCTATTTATGACAAACCCACAGCCAATATCATACTGAATGGGCAAAAACTGGAAGCATTCCCTTTGAAAACCAGCACAGGACAAGGATGCCCTCTCTCACCACTCCTATTCAACATAGTGTTGGAAGTTCTGGCTAGGGCAATCAGGCAAGAGACAGAAATAAAGGGTATTCAGTTAGGAAGAGAGGAAGTCAAATTATCTCTGTTTGCAGATAACATGATTGTATATTTAGAAACCCCATTGTCTCAGCCCAAAATATCCTTAAGCTGATAAGCAACTTCGGCAAAGTCTCAGGATACAAAATCAATGTGCAAAAATCACAAGCATTCCTATACACCAATAATAGAGAGCCAAATCATAAGCAAACTCCCATTCACAATTGCTAAAAAGAGAATAAAATACCTAGGAATACAACTTACAAGGGATATGAAGGACCTCTTCAAGGAGAACTACAAACCACTGCTCAAAAAAATAAAAGAGGACACAAACAAATGGAAGAACATTCCATGCTCATGGATAGGAAGAATCAATATCTTGAAAATGGCCATACTGCCCAAGGTAATTTATAGATTCAATGCTATCCCCATCAGGCTACCACTGACTTTCTTCACAGAATTGGAAAAAAACTACTTTAAATTTCATATGGAAACAAAAAAGAGCCCACATAGCCAAGACAATCTTAAGCAAAAAGAACAAAGCTGGAGGCATCACGCTACCTGACTTCAAAGTATACTACAAGGCTACAGTAACCAAAACAGCATGATACTGGCACCAAAACAGAGATATAGACCAATGGAACAGAACAGAGGCCTCAGAAATAACACCACACCTCTAAAACCATCTGATCTTTGACAAACTTGACAAAAACCAGCAATGGGGAAAGGATTCCCTATTTAATAAATGGTGCTGGGAAAACAGGCTAGCCATTTGCAGAAAGCTGAAACTGGATCCCTTCCTTACACCATATAAAAAATTAACTCAAGATGAGTTAAAGACTTAAATGTTAGACCTAAAACCATAAAAACCCCAGAAGAAAACCTAGGCAATACCATTCAGGACATAGGCATGGGCAAAGACATCATGACTAAAACACCAAAAGCAATGGCAACAAAAGCCAAAATTGACAAATGGAATCTAATTAAACTAAAGAGCTTCTGCACGCAAAAGAAACTATCATCAGAGTGAAGAGGCAACTTACAGAATGGGAGAAAATTTTTGCAAACTACCCATCTGACAAAGGGCTAATATCCAGACTCTACAAAGAACTTAAACAAATTTACAAGAAAAAACCAAACAACCCCATCAAAAAGTGGACAAAGGATATAAACAGACACTTCTCAAAAGAAGACATTTATGCAGCCAACAGACATATAAAAAATGCTCATCATCACTGGTCATCAGAGAAATGCAAATCAAAACCACAATGAGATACCATCTCAGGCCAGTTAGAATGGCGATCATTAAAAAGTCAGAAAACAAAAGGTGCTGGAGAGGATGCGGAGAAATAGGAATGCTTTTACACTGTTGGTGGGAGTGTAAATTAGTTCAACCATCGTGGAAGACAGTGTGGCAATTCCTCAAGGATCTAAAACTACAAATACCATTTGACCCAGCAATCCCATTACTGGGTATATACCCAAAGCATTATACATCATACTACTATAAAGACACACGCACACATGTTTATTGCGACACTATTCACAATAGCAAAGACTTGGAACCTCCCAATGTCCATCAATGATAGACTGGATTAAGAAAATGTGGCACATATACACCATGGAATACTATGTAACCATTAAAAAAGGATGAGTTCGTGTCCTTTGCAGGGACATGGATGAAGCTGGAAACCATCACGTTGTGCTCGTGTACACATTTCATATATGGTGAGAGATCCCTATCTCTCACCATATATAAAAATTAACCCAAGATGGATTAAAGACTTAAATCTAAGACCTGAAACCATCAAAATTCTAGAAGAAAACTTAGGAAAAACTTCTGGGCATTGGCCAAAACAAAAAATTTATGACAAAGACCCCAAATGCAAATGTGACAAACACAAAAATAAATAAATGGGACCTAATTAAACAAAAAAAACTTCCACAAGACCAAAGAAATAATCACCAGAGTAAACACACAACCTATAGAATGGGAGGAAATATTTGCAAACTATGCCTCTGACAAAGGACTAATATCCAGAATCTAAAAGGAACTCAAACAAGTCAGCAAGAAAAAATCAAATAATCCCATTAAACAGTGGGCAAATGACATGAACAGATATTTCTTAAAAAGAAGATATACAAATGGTCAACAAACATGAAAGAAATGCTGAACATCACTAATCATCAGGAAAATGCAAATTAAAACCTCAGCGAGATACCACCTTGCCCTAACCAGAATAGCTATTATTAAAAGTGAAAAAACAATAGATGTTGGTGTGGATGTGGTGAAACGGGAACGCTTATATGCTGCTGGTGGGAATGTAAATTCGTACAACCTCTATGGAAAACAGTCTGGAGATTCCTCAAAGAAATTAAAATCCAATCCAGCAATTTCACTACCGAGTATCTACCTAAAGTAAAAGAAATCATTAAATCAAAAAGACACCCAGATGTGTATGTTTATCACAGTACAATTCACAATTGCAAAGATATGGAATCAACCTAAGTGCCCATCAGCCAATGAGTGGATAAAGAAAATGTCTTATATATATATATATATATACACACACACACACACACACACATACATATACATATGTAGACATATGTATATACATGTGTGTACATATATACGTGTATATACATACGTGTGTGTATATATATATGATGGAATACTACTCTGCCATAAAAAAAGAAAGAAATAATGTCTTTTGCAGCAACTTGGATGAAACCGGAGGCCATTATTCTAAGTTAAGTAACTCAGGAATGGAAAACCAAATACTACATGTTCACACTTATAAGTGGGAGCTAAGCTATCAGTATGCAAAGGCAGACAGAATGGTATAATGGACATGGGAGACTCAGAAGTGGGGAGGTTGAGAGGATGGTGATGGATGAAAAACTACCGATTAGAGTACAATGTCTACTACTCAGGTGACGGGTACATTAAAATCCCAGACCTCGTGACTATACAAGTCATTCATGTAACCAAAAACCACTTGTACTCCTAAAGCTATTAGAATAAAAAAAAAAGGATGTAATCATTAAATGAAAGCATAAAGAAATTAAAAAAAGAAATTTCCTAATAATCACTTTTAATATATATTTTTGTTTATAAACTCAAATAAAATATAGATTACATTTGTGAACTACGTGTGTGCATTCAAAGCTATAACAATGTCTCCTCCCCAACTGCAGAGATGAGGGGTCTGAAGGGCCTGAAGAGCAGCTAAAGCAAGGGCTCCTTGAAAACAGCAACAGGCCCTCCCTCCGCCACAGGGAAATGCCAGCAGTAGCAGTAGGCCATGGAACCAGCATGCAAGGAGTGGGCTGCTTCTATTGGTCTACTTTTCTACTCCACCAAATGTATCTATATTTCACTGCTTTGAAGATTTTTTTAAGCCACAAAATTGTTTTCATGGATGCAAAAAAAAAAAAAAAAAAAAATGTAAAAAATCAGAGCTAAAATAACTTCACATGCATATACTTTCTCATATGCCTATTCATTTAACAATTTGAAAGAAAAATACATACAGCTATTCTTCTTGAACCCTGGAGGCGGAGGTTGCAATGAGCCAAGATTGCACCACCACACCGCAGCCTGGGTGACAGGGCAAGACTCCGTCTCAAAAAAAAAAAAAAAACCTAGCTATTCCTAGCTATTCTATTATTCAGGCCCAATCCCAATGTATAGTTGCTTGCTTTTTAAGTTCAGAATTTTATGAGTATGCTTCAGTTATGCAGTGTGACCATTATAAGATTTTAAATGTATTTTTATAAAGCCCAGATCCAGAAATATGACATGACTTTCCAGAGACCACTGTGGAATCATATCAAAAACCAAGCAGTTTCCTCCCAAATTCAGCTGAGGTCTACTCCACTTGCCTGCATAGGTGTTGGCCTTGTTCAGAAGGTCGGTACATGCATGCATATCAGCAAAAGCCCGGATTCCTAAGCAGTTGACAGGGTGAAGCTGGGATTCCAAAAATTCACAACAAGTCTTCTTCACATCCTGTAACTGTAAGAGACCAGCTGCTGGGAGAAGTACCTGCAACACACACATCAATATTCTTAGGCACTTGGGTGGAAAAACACTGCCTCTTTGACCACTTCTACATAGGACACAAGATGTTCAGCCATAGTTTATTATCTGCGTCCATACCCCCATATTCCCTAGAAAACAAATATAAAAATTATTTTTAATAACAATGATGACTCTTCACATTCCCCATAATTTCCATGTAATCTTTCAAAGGCCTCTTCTCCTTGGTCAGAATATGAGATATCAGATCTTATAAGATTAATGGTTTGTTTCATAAGCATAAACAAAATGTTATTTTGACTTCTAAAAACACAAATTCTTGGCTGGGCATGGTGACTCACACCTGTAATCCCAGCACTTTGGGAGGCCAAGACAGGAGGATCGCTTGAGTTCAGAAGTTTGAGACTAGGCTGGGCAACATAGCAAGACCTCATCTCTACAAAAAATATAAAAATTAGCCTGGTGTGGTGGCACGCAACTGTAGTGCCAGCTACTCAGGAGGCTGAGGTGGGAGGATCACTTGAGCCTGAGAGGTCGAGGCTGTAGTAATCTGTGATCACCCCACAGCACTCCATCCTGGGTGACAGAGTGAGACCCCATCTCAAAAACAAAACAAAACAACAACAACAAAAACCCATAAATTATTAGGATGCTAGGGGGTGCTATGATTCAATGAAAATGGTTTTGTTCTCTTAGTTCAAGCAGTCATGCACTTCAGTGATCTGTGGGGAAGGAGTGGCCCCAGAGTAATCCATATCACAACAAAGCCTCATTTTGCTGAAGGCCTGTTTTTCCACTGTATGAGTATCATAACAACTGCTTTCCTTACGGGGTAGAACAATTTAAAGTTCAACAACAGTCTCTACCTATAAGCAGACAGTTTCTCTAGAATGTAATATATGTGCTAACAAGGAAAATGTAATAGGTGATTATCTAATAACTTTTTAATTTGCATTTTTATTTGAGTAACTCCAAGCAATTTTATATTAATTATAGGTTATTCTGTGGGATTGAACGACTATCTTCACTATAAATACTATATCCAACACTACAAGTGCTTTTCAAATAAGTCAATAATAGAAAAACATTTTTCCTTGTAAGTGAATTATTACAGTGCTATATAAAGGACCATATTTGAAAGTCAAATTAAGGAGAAAAACTTCAAAAAAAGGTTATCAAATTCTGGTGATCCTTTATAAAAGCCAAAGAAACCCCACAAAAAAACCTTCAACTATTCGAACAATGGTAAATTTTAGAAAAGACTACATTAGCATTAAAAAAAGATCTAAGTTCCTTCAGAAATTGACTTTCATATATGCCACACTGCAGTGCAAAGACAGAAAAATAATAGTGGTTTATAACTATATGTTATGACTTTCCTAAATCTATGGAGTAAGTCCTAAACATAGAAAAGAAAGACATCATTCACATCTCTCTGTAACAAATTTCTTACCTTCTTAAAGGAAGCACAGAAGCTTTAACTCCTGAACCTAAAGGCTCAAGAAAAAATAGAAACAGTATCTAGACATAAGGCCTTTTCCTTCTGAGTTTAAGAAAAATAGGTCAGGCGTGGTGGCTCACGCCTGTAATCCCAGCACTTTAGGAGGCCGAGGCAGGTGGATCACTTGAGGTCAGGAGTTTGAGACCACCTGGCCAACATGGTGAAAGCCCAATCTACTCAAAATACAAAAATTAGCTGGGTGTAGTGGCACACACCTGTAGTCTCAGCTACTCAGGAGGCTGAGGAAGGAGAATCACTTGAACCCTGGAGGCAGAGGTTGCAATGAGCCGAGATCACACCACCGCACTCCAGCCTGGGTGACAGAGAGAGACTCCGTCTCAAAAAATAAAAATAAAAATAGAAAATAAAGTATAAATAACGTTACAGCCAAACTTTTTGCAAGATATGTATAGTAGGTTTCATTATGTTATGAGAATGAATATCCACAGAAGGCTTTAATTTGTTGATAATTTTCAAATTGCAGGTTTTTCCATACCAGTGTAATTGCGCTCTGAAGCAACATAAAGTGCGTTCCAAGATGCTTAACAGTGCAGCCATTTAATTCAGCAAATTAAATTTCTACATATAGTTTAGAAAGTGGTCTTCAGTGTAAAATTCAATCTCTGTGAAATCTGCACAAATAGTATGATCACCCCTCTAATTAGCATTTTCCTAGAGAAAACAGTATAATACTTAAATTGTTTGGTCACACAGAACGATGAGGAAAAAGTGGTTGGGCAGAAAACAGGCTCACTTACACATTGTTGGTGGGAGCACATATTGGTCCAACCTCCATGAAGAATAATTTGTTTATTTCAAATTCAAAATTACAAATGCACATGTCCTCTGACCCAGCAATTTAACCTATAGATATGCTAACATATGCACAAAATCTCACATGCACAAGATATTCATTACAGCATTATTGTGGCTAATAGAAGTTAGAAAAAAGCCTTTAATGTCCATCATAAGGAGACTGATCAAATAATTGGAATCATCCATTCAATTGCAGTCATTCAAACGAAAGAGGAAACTAATAAATGAGATAATTTCTAAAATATATTCCTGAGTGAAAAAAAAATTAGTCGTTGGTATATTATGCTAACATATACACCCCCCCCCCACACACACACACATATATGTGTGTGTAGCAGGCTTTTAAAATTTCATTTTGCTTTATTGATTTCAACTTAATCATTACCAAGTTCAGATCTACCGTATTAGGAGACTGAAATTCATAAAATTGTAGATTCTCCTATCTGGAAGGGGCATAACAAGTCATCTAGGTAGAAATATAAAAGTTATTTCAACAGTGGTCCATGTGGCTAGATTATATTCACATATAATTTTTATTGATGACAGTGAAACGTGGTTACATGCTTGACAAATATATACTAAACATAAATGTAAGTCAAATGTACAAAAAGTTTGTTCATATTTTTCTTTTGTCAGTAAATCTTTTGAAATTGCCTTGGTTTTATGATGTAGTTTTACTAGGACTAAACTTCAATAGCTCATAATTATGTAATTAATTATATACAGCTTCAAAAGCAATTACTAATTGACCCAGCTTGCTAACATGACGCCTGGTGACCATCAGTCACTCATAATGAAAACAGGAAAACAGCTGGGGCCACATCAACTCCTAGCTTATTTTGTGTGTCAAACAGCCACTTAAAACAAAATTTAAAATGCTCTGACTTCAGATGAACCACATCCCATGATCAAAACCACTCAAACAGCTGTCACCCTGCAAGTTGAATGTCTTGAGATCAAATCAAATCAAACCTTCTAATTTGAGTGATGAAGAAACCACACCCTTGAGGGGTTAAACGGCTTGACCAAGTCATACAGCGAGTCATGGAAAGCTAGGGATATAATCAAATTGGTCAACTGTTTGGTCTACTGTTCTAATACCTTCAACCCCAAATTTAGGTGCAGAATGGAAGTATTTGTATAATTTCTAAATCTCCAACACTGTCCTTTTCATGAAGAATAATAAAGACAACAACCACTTCAACATGCATTATTGCAGTTACTTCCATTTACTGAGTAATTACTACATCAGGCACTGTGCTAAGCACTTGTCAGACAATAATATCTCATTATCTCCATCATACACAAGTGAATACAGAGGGTAGGAGAAGTTGGGTAACTTGCTAAAGGTCACACACCTGGTATGGGACAGGCCAAGCCTGCTATGAAAGCAGTACTAACCAAAATGTGCATAATGATTTTAGATGACATACAGATAAACTTCTTGCATTAATAGTTAAGAATATAGGTTCAGGGCGGGCTTGGTGGCTCACACCTGTAATCCCAGCACTTTGGGAGGCTAAGGTGAGCAGATCATTTGAGGTCAGGAGTAGGAGTTCAAGACCAGCCTGGCCAACATAGCAAAACCTCGTTTCTACTAAAAATACAAAAATTAGCTGGGCATGGTGGTGTACACCTGTAATCCCAGCTACTTGAGAGGCTGAGGAAGGAGAATCGCTTGAACCCAGGCGGCGGAGGCTGCAGTGAGCCGAGATCGGACCACTGTACTCCAGCCTGGGTGACACAGTGAGACTCCATCTCAAAGAAAAAAAAAAAAAGAATATAGGTTCATAGTTAGAAATACATTTTTTTAAGTTATTTTCCATTTATTTCAATAATACAATAATATAAACATTCCTTCTCAAGTAAACTTATTTAAGCAAAAATTGACTCACTGTAGAGAAAAACATTAAAAATTTAATAGCATCTGCACTTGTAGAATATAGCAAAATCCTGAAGCTGGCCCACAATTGATTACAAGTGATCAGAATTTGGAAAACTCTGATTTAGGAGATCAGATTTAATATTCTAATCTTTCAATATCTGATGTAATTCTGATCCTGTGGTTTTACATATCACTGAAAAAGAAGAATGTGCTTTAATCTGGAGCTATCATAAT
Source organism: Pan troglodytes (assembly GCF_028858775.2). NCBI lineage: Eukaryota > Metazoa > Chordata > Mammalia > Primates > Hominidae > Pan > Pan troglodytes. The sequence continues at coordinate 166,898,719 of NC_072401.2, read as the reverse complement.
CCCTTGGCTTACTTTCTACTGAAGTAGATAAATTGTACTATTGGTAACAAATGTGAGAAACACCTAGCAATGTAAAGAGGTGATTTCTTAATTTGCTATTTAGGTCACAAAAATATCTTGGGCATTGTAACTAAAAGGTCCAATGAATAAATTTATGTCTTTGAAACTTATTTTCTGAGCTCTCTAAAGCAAAGGAGCAGTTGATCAGTGCTACTTCTCATATGAAGTAGAATTACATTGATATAATAAACCCCCAGCCACCATCTAATGGAAATTTCCATCTAGTGCAGAGTTGCACTAGTGTTAACCCTGAGATTGATTAAAAATAACCCCAAGGCACTCTATGATCCTTAAGTATATTCCAAAACATCAAAGATGGAGCAATTATAATTTGATATATATTTTGAATGTTAATAATATTTTCTAAGAATCTAAGAGTGATTAAATTCCATATAGTGTATACACTGAGGGAAGGCCACACTCCAAAAGCCAAAATATCTCTCTTGGGTACATCTGCCTCTAGGAAAAATGTAAAGCGGACAGTGAATGTAAAGAGGCCCTCGCCCCTCCTTCCTACATCCTTCTCCTTTAGTTCTATTCCATCAACCCAACCCTGAGTCTCTTCACTCTCAGTTTATCTGTGTGCCATCTAAAATCATGAGAACCCTGGTGTTCTCACCATGGGCTCAGTCCCTTTCGAGTCACTACTAACAGCACTGCTTCATTTCATTTGCTTCACAGCACCTACTGCTGTCAGCACTGATGTTATGTATTTGTTCCCATGTTTACTGTCTTCCTGCAAAGGAATGTAAGCTCTGTGGCAGTAGGATCATGTCTGTTACCCCCTGCCACATCCTCAGGTCTCAGACTGTGTACCTCATAAATGAATCAACCTGAACATAATTTTATGACTCCCATGTGTATTTCTATTTTGAGATACAATTGTGCATGTCCTTTGAGACAAAATTACAAACTCTGTTTCTAGGAATGTATATGTACCAGACACTTCTTGTATCCTACTACAAATCCTCTCAGCCTTACTTCTTGCCCAACCCACCACTGCAGCAACCAGGCCCAAGCAGGCTTTGACCACCTTTCTGAAGATGTAACGTAACAGGGCCTCACCCCAGCCCCCAGCCATACCTCTCTCTGGCTTCCTATCCTAGGCCTTCAGTGATGCACTGGGCTCATACCCACACAGTCTGGAAGCATGCAGGAAATAATGCTGTGGGACCACCCTTGACTAGTGGAGAATGCATCAAAGGAAGAGAAATACTTCCCCCTGGTACTCTCCTAGAAGACAGTTCTGAGACATATTTTATAAGGCTTTCAAAGGTCCTGTCACATGTAGCTATGGCCAGATCTGTACTGCACCTATGAACCGGTTTTCCCTCCTTTCCAGCTCAAGTCCTCCATTCACTCACTGTGGCTCCTTGGGATCACTTCCCAAATAAATGAACTGCACATAAGCCTTGCTTGCAGAAGGACCCCAAGCTGTTATATTACACAATGGAACAAACTGCGAATGTGAATATACTTAGCTAAAGAACTATTAATTATAGTGCTGTTTAAATTATAAAAAATGAGAAGAACTTAAATGTCCAATAACAAGAGAAAAATAAAGTCAATTCTATAATATCAATGAAATTGAATATTTTGCAGCTCTTAAAAGAGATATAGTAGACAAATACTTAATGACTTGGAAAAATATTTCTAATACATTTAGTATAAAAAGCTAGTTTCTAAAAGAATCTACAGTATGACCCCTTTTTTGGGTAAACACATATGTACATAACAACAAACAGTATTAGAGGGCTATACCACAATTGTTAATACGTTTTATCTCTGGTTAGGTGTGATATGAACATTTCCTATTTATTTTTACATATTTGTTAAATTTTATGTATTTGTTAAGTGGTGCATTTTCTATGTACCATTTAAATGGTCAAATATTATTTAAAAGAAAGTCAGGGAGAAGCAAGTAAAGGAATGTCTTTCTGGATCTCTACAATGCTAGCAAATATAACAAGGGTTAAGGGGAGCTATATATGGACTGTGGCTTCTCCAGGAAATATTACCCACCACTCACTAGAGATTGCCTCACTTTGGCGTGTTGAAAGGCCTTTGGAGTCTGAAGGGCCTTTGATCATCAAGCCAGTGTTTTGTAGAACAGTAACCAGGCTCTACACGTTACTCTTCCTGTTCAGTGAACAGCAACAGTTTTAAGTGTTTGGAGAAACATGAAGTAGAAGGACATAGCCCCTGATTAAATAAATCTAACTTAAAATGTTGTCATTTTGAAAAACAGGGGGGAAAAAGCTTTTTTATTTGTATATGTTGATTTCCAACCAATGGAGACAAATAAAAGGCTGCACATTTTTTACTGTGGAGATGCTTTCTGCAATGAACAAAGAAACGGAGGGGAGAAGCCACCACTGATCAGTGAAGACACTGTAGAGCATCAGAAATGGAAGACACCCAAGCCAAACAATTAGCATCTGTGTGACACTCTCACACCAGCTGCACATTTTAAAGTAAGATGCTTTCATCCTACTTCACATTGTTTGACAAGCCAAATTACATAGAAGATGTTTCGCTTAGACAAGTATACTCCTTCTGCTTGGCTATTAGGATCTGTAGTTTATTTTCAGCTTGCGTATTTATTCCATAGGGGGAAATAATTTATGTAGTATGTCTTTTAAATCCTGAGCCATTAGCAGTTTGTTTATTAGGAAGAGACTACCAAAGGATCCGATTGCTCCGTATATATATAACTTCTAAATATCTAAGAAAACATGCAAGCATGAAAAGACAGCTTTTGTTGTTGCTGTTGTTTTTGACTCAGCTAGCCATAGCTATCCTGCAAGGTGGAGCTTGGGGAGGAGTGTGGGAAGAAGGTAGGCAAGGGTGATGTGTTTAGAAGATGAAACGCTTAGTGACAAGAAAGGCAGATCTGGGTGGAGAGTCATGGTTGGATGCACATAGCAGAGGGCTGGGTTTTGCGGCCAAGGAGTAGGGTTTTGAGATGTAGAAGTATGAATAAGGAGATGGCAGGATGCCAAGGACAAACATTTCCTATGTCAAAACTCTGCACCGGGCCAGCCCCCTACATCCCAGAAAGAGGAAGGAAACTTTCTTCCTCCTCCTTTCCTGTACCCCACATGCAACCTCGCCTGCCTCCTCCCAACACTCCACCCCTAGGAATAGGTATGTCCCACAGAGTTTAAAAAAACAAAAACAACCTCCCCCCCCTACAAAAAAACTGTCTGATTAGCTCATATTAATGGCTAATAACACAAGATCCTCCAGAATAAATCCCTTCTAGGGGTTTTTAACATTTTAAGAGAGGTTGACTCTTAAGCAGAATACAACTGCAATTGGTGGCATTTCCAATGTTATAATTAATGAAGTAGAAAAGCAAAGGTATTATGGAGAGGAGAAATTTGGGGGCAAAGCAGCCTCAGGCAGACTGAAAGCCATCTCTCCTACACTATCCTTTTTCCAGTTGCTACTTCTACTACTTTTAACCCAAGGTTTCTCTTAAAAGTCCAACTTATTTGAGAGTGGCTCAAATGGATAATGAAGACACCACCTACCTTTCAGGGTTATTGAAAAATTAAATGTCAGTCAACGATTTAACACAATGCATGGCAATGACCATGTAGCACATCAGCTCTGACTCAGGGCTTTTTTTCTTGGATTGAACATTCTACCTCATGAGAATTGAACACCAAGATTTACTCTCTCCCACATAAGATGATATTTCATCCCAGATCATTCACAATATAGGTAGCTTCCTTTTTTGATCAAATATTCTCAACATAAAAGATGTAATCAGGGAAAATTTGCAAAAGAAACATAGCATACAAAAATGATAAATGTATTTGATGCCTCATTAGTTATCAAACAAATATAGAACCATGAGAGTGCATTTTATAACTACAATACAAAATGTTTTTACTTTTCTTTCTAGCACCTCCCAATTCAAACAACAAAATGTTTCCAGACAATATATATTCAAACTAAAGTACAGTAAGCCTTGGCCCTTAGCATATTTTTGCTGTCACTGTAAACTAGTCAACTCTCTTAGAAAACAAATAAGGAACATTGATCAATAGATACCAAAAAATATAAACGTTTAAAACGTTTGACCCTAAAATTATGTTTCTGAAAATCTACCTTGAGAAAAAAGTCCAAAAAATGGAATAAGATACGTAAATGACTTTTACTTTAGCATTACTTAGTAGAAAAAAAACCAGAACCAACTAAAGATCTAACAATATGGCAACAATTAAGTAAAATATGATAAATCCACATGATGAAATGTTATAATCAGTAATAATAAAGACTAATAATGGCTTTAAAATAACTAACATTTCTAAAGTATTTGCTATAACAAACAATCCTATTATAAAATTAAATGGACTTGGCACACAGCTTTAACCTATCATCATATTAGAACAACTTAATGGACAACAAGCTCCTCTAATCTCAGGAAACTTAAATAATAAAACAATGTTGACACAAACAGAACGAACTACTGAACACTTCCACACCAAGTATTTTTAACACATAGTGGACAGAGTAAAGAAAGTGTTCTACTGGCTTTTTTAATGGCAGCTTGGCTCCTGCCCTTGCATCCTTCACTCCTACAGCTTGCAGCACTGGATCTGGATCTGGATCCCATCCCGTCTCTAGTCAGAGACACATATCAATTAACATGCTAAACTGTAATAAACCCTTACAATGCAATACTCATCAATAAACAGGGACGACTACTGAAATACACAATAGCATAGATGACTCTCACAAATATGTTATGAGGAAGAAGTCAGCCTTAAAAGAAATACATTCTGTATGATTCTATTTATATGAAGTTCAAGAACAGGGAAAACTAACCTATTATAATAGAAATCACATCAATGGTTGCCTGGAAAGGGAGTGGGAGATTTATTGGGAAAAGACCTGAGGTTATAAATGCTCAATACCTTGATTTGGGTGTGGATTAATAGATGTGTACATTTGTTATAACTTAGCAAACTGTACAGTTAAGATCTACAGTATGTAAATTATATCCCACTAGGGGAAAAACAATCAAGTACAGTGAACCCTCCATGGGATTCAACCAACCTCAGATCAAAAATATTCAGGAAAAATAGTGCATCTGTACTGATTATGTACAAACTTTTTTTCCTGTCATTATGCCCTAAACCATACCATATTAATGATTATTTACACAGCATTTACATTGTATTAGGTATTGTAAACAAACTAGAGATGATTTAAAGTATACAGGAGGGGCCAAGCATAGTGCCTCACATCTGTAATCCCAGCACTTTGGGAGGCCGAGGCGGGTGGATCACCTGAGATCAGGAGTTCGAGACCAGCCTGGCCAACATGGTGAAACCTGTCTCTACTAAAAATACAAAAAGTAGTCAGGCATGGTGGTGGGTGCCTGTAATCCCAACTACTCAGGAGGCTGGGGCAAGAGAATCGCCTGAACCCAGGAGGAGGCAGAGATTGCAGTGAGCCGAGATCGCACCACTGCATTCCAGCCTGGGCAACAGAGCGAGACTCCGTCTCAAAAAAAATAAAAATAAAAAAGTATACAGGAGGATGTGCATGCGTTATATGCCAATATTAATACTATGCCACTTTAAATTAGGGACCAGAGCATGCTTAGATTTTGGTACCCAAGGGAAGTCATGGAACCAAACTCCCACAGATACTGAGGGACAGCTGTACTTTAAATCCATACTAATAGATTAACCAGAGGTCAACGGACAGCATTTATAAGCCATGAAATAAATTTTCAAATAGAAAATAATAATCCTACCTGATAGAATCCAAAATAAGAGGCAACCCCGCAAAAATGCATTTACATGACCAAATTGCTACACTAGCACTGATAAACTTATTTTAAAACAGTAGCTTGTGCATCCATGTCAGTGATATAGCTATATTCTATTTTCGCAAGAAATAAAGTTTTCAATTAGCAATAATCATGCCTCAGATAAACCTCATTGGCTATGATACTGCCACTGTACAAAGCTAGAAATAAAGTTTTCATAAATTATATAGCCTAAGAAAAGGCATAATACAATTAAACCAGATTATCAGAAGCACATTAATTTTACTAACCTAACAATGAGATTAAGACATTAAGGTCCAAGAGGTAATAATATTTTTAAGACTATATGTCAATAATGCTAGGGTTTATAAAACCTTTGGCTGGTGTCAAAGCAAACATGCCAGAACCACATATAATTTAACAACTCTAGACTGTGACCACCTGGACTGGATTGGAGAGGCATATCCTGAACACTGGCAACTAGCCTGATACAAATGTGCTATCCCACACACAGGCTCCATACCTAAACAACATCACAAACAAGAAAAAAAAATCCACTTTGAACTGGATATATTTCTAATAAGGACTTTGATTTGTTTCTATTTGTCTTGTTCGAGTTCAAATTACAAAGACGCTGTTATAAGATGCTAAATCATAATCAGGATGGAGTCATTTTTTTGTTCATCAAGATAAATGCCTTTTATGTACCACATGAAACTACTTAAAACGTGACTCTCAAAATGATTCAGCCATGGAGGCATCTTCAAGGACCATATATTTTAATAATACAAAGCCACAAGTAACTCAATTACTAACGCTTCTAGAGTACCTAGCCTTGCTCCGAACAAAAAATTTTTTAAAAACCACTTTGGGTTTCGTATCCATCTAGTTTTATAAGATGCTCTTATACTAAGGTTTCTAGGTTTTCTCAAACTAGCTGACCTCAATGGCCATTCCATACTAAATTTTAAATAAGACTTTTTTTATTCTATATTCTTATATTGAATAAAAATAATTTAACTAGAATGGAGAATGGATGTTCTAGTTGGTCTAATATTTTGATTAAAACTATGAGGATTACCAAATTCAGACTTAAAATATAATAAAATACAATTAACATCAAAACTCAAATGGTAAATAATTTAAATTTTTATGCCTCTGGATAATAAATTAGTACTAACCAGGTAAAGTGATAAAATATCAAGGTAACTGATTTCTGGGTGCTAGAATGTCAGATAAATTCATTACAATGATATAAGTATCCATGGTTATATCATAAACAACCACTAATCCTGAAGGTTTGATTCAGGAATTTATGTATTTTTTTTTTAAGTTTTAACCTGTGTTTTCCAAGCACATCATCTGCCAAACCCTTTTACTCACAAAGGACTTCTATCCCATAAGAGAAAGAAAACAGAAATGGAAAAGCAATAAGCCTTCCATAGACACTGCTGGGAGATACATAACTTTTTCTCTAACCACTACATGTCAAACCAATGGAACAGGTGATTCTAAATCAAAGATTTAGCATGGTACTACAATCACCCGAGTGTGGTCTCCATGCCAACTCAAATGCACAAGAGGGAGAGAACTCTATAGCAAATTAGGGACATTTTTTATATGACCTGATTCAGAATATAAAGATGGAAGGAAAAGTCATATGAGCTATTTTCTACCCAGTGATCCCAAATAATTTTAATGAGTTATTCTTTTTCTTGGTCTTAAGTCTTTTTATTCCTGCCCATCTCTTATTTCTGCTCAACATTTATAGAGCATTTAGATATTTTTGCAAGCTTTAACTGGTATATTTTTACACGATTTCAATGCAGTGGCAAAGCACTGTTGGCCTCATTTAATAGCTGAGAAACAGAAAGGTTAATATCTTACTCAAGGCCCTTCTTGAAGTCAGTAATAAATTCAAGATTTGAGCTCTGAATTTTAACACTATAATTAGCCAAAGTCCACTGGGCCATGAAGTTTACTAGAAAGACAATCTATGGGCTCCTTATTATTTTCTGAGTTGTTCCACATTAATATAAATATGCAGCATTATACGTATAATTCAAATGATTTTACCTTGAGGAGTTGTTAACAACATTTTAAAAAACTACTCAGTAGATGTTTCTGTTCACCTTGAAGATGAACTTTCTACAGAACTCCTTGCTACTTGGCAACTTCTAGATGTGTGGCTATGAATGAAGCATGGTCATCCACCCAAAATGCGTGGAGAGCAATGTTGGAGGAGCAGATCTGGAATATGACTGTAACAAAGCTCAAAACATAATCAAATATATAGTGATAGTCTCTGTCAGAACAAACTATTTTTTTTTTTTGAGATGGAGTCTCACTCTGTTGCCCAGGCTGGAGTGCAGTGGGGTGATCTCGGCTTACTGCAAGCTCCGCCTCCTGGGTTCACACCATTCTCCTGCCTCAGCCTCCCTAGTAGCTGGGACCACAGACGCCCACCACCACGCCCAGCTAATTTTTTGTATTTTTAGTAGAGACGGGGTTTCACCACGTTAGCCAGGATGGTCTCGATCTCCTGACCTCATGATCCACCCGCCTCGGCCTCCCAAAGTGCTGGGATTACAGGCGTGAGCCACCGTACCCGGCCAAAAGAAACTATTTTTAACATGAGGTTTAAAATGGTCCACATTATTAAATCTCCACAAGGAGATAAATAAGAATTAAAAATACCAGGGCACCCTGCCCTCTAGTTGAGAATCTCTGTGTCAATGAACCACTGTGTCTGGTGGAGTTTGGCACATCCTCAAGTGCTTGGGGACAGAAAAAGACAACTACCAGATTACAAAAAAATTCAGAAATGGGTTATCCAAAGAGCAATTATTTGTCAGAGTTTTCCCAGTACCATGAAAGGTAAGGAGACATTGGATTTCACAGTATGTAATCAATACTCAAATCACTAGAAAGGTATATTTTGCAGTGGGATGCCAGTTTGGTAAGACTTTCCATTATCACTTTGAAGTAAATTCCCTTTCCTTGTGATTCCCTGCTCACCAAATGAAGCTCTGATTACTAATTCTATCACTTAGGTATCTAGATCCTGAGAATGACGCACACCGGATAATGTAAACACAGTCCCTAGAAACACCTGTTACCCACTGAAAATTAGTTTAAGATCATTTTGGTTTATGTATTAGTGTTCTGATTTTGGCTACTCTGAGCTATTTCCCAAAAGTCTGATCAACTCTGAAGGAGCTAACAAAATAGTTTCTAGACCTGCAAAGCCAAGAAACAGATTGGGCAAGCGATGTCTAACCCCCACTGTGACATCACCTTCATTGCTCACCATCTCAAGCAGGTCCATCTGAATCTCTGTGCCCTGTTCCAGGAATTGCACCATGAGCCAGCATAGAAAACAAAGTATACTTTCTGGATTACCACTGAGTACCTATGTCTTCCTGGTATCTAAGCAGTCAACATCTATTAGTCATCTGTTGGGTATTTCCATGCTAGAAATGCATGCTAAAGAATACAGTCTAGAAAAATAAAATATATACACAAATAACATAAAAATCACTGTATTTATGCATAAACAATAACATATATTCAGTTACATCTCTACTACTCATGAAACTTTTCTCTCTCACACTCCAAGTAACTTATAGCTGAATTTTCGAATTCTTTTGACCACACTACATAGTAAGACTTTTTACCTCACAACCTAGAACTCAAAGTTTCACAAAACATGCAGACTTGCTAGGATCTGCTATTTTCTTCTGAAATAGACTTTAAACTTGAATAGCATTTCCTACTCTTGTCTCTAATTTTTCTCTTAAATGCTAATAATGACCTACTAAGTTTATTTCGTGACCTACTAGTTGATCACCATCCACACCTGAAAAACAAAAATGCTGCTTTAAGGCCTGGAGATGCAGCTCCCCATTGCTATTTCCTTTCTCCTTTCTCCAAAAACCCCCGCTCCTTGGAAGCACGTGTCTGCTCACCTTCCTCATTGGGACTATCTAACCACAACTCAGTCACTCCTACTCATTTACAGATGACTTTTTTTACTTGGCCAACTTCGTCTAGTATACTAAGATGGAACAGGTGGTTCTAAATCAAAGATTTAGTATGGTACTACAATCACCCCAGAGTGTTGTCATCATGCTAACTCAAACACAAGGGAGAGAACTTTTTAAAACCTAAATCACCATTCTCTCCACCACAACTGCTGACAATTTTTGATGACATAAACATCCAAATAGAACATCTCGGTTTCCTGAGTTCCAACTACCACTTCCTCCTCCACTCTTTCTCAACTGCCCACTCATGTAGTCTTGCTCTAGACTTTCTTATTCCAGAATAATTTTTAAAACATGGTGTACAGCCAATCACCCAGCCAACCTCAGCCTAGATTAGTTGATCCTCAGCCAATCTGCAAATCCATAAGAATAAATGATTTTTTTATTAAGCCACTGAGCTTTGGCATACTTTGTTCTGTGGCATTTTTGTGGCAATAGCTAACTAACACATTCATCATCTCTATACTAAGTATTAAGTGGTTTAACATGGCTGAAGAAAATCACACAACCATTCTACCTGATATTTATGACTGCAAATCTCAAATGAGCTCCCAATATGGCCTGACAATTCGACTACACTTCACTAGTAAATTCATCTTCATCCTTTGCAAGACAATGATTTATCATCTTTAGTTCAAATCTCCAGCATCCCTCTTCCTCATCTTCCTTTTGGCTAATTACTTGCCACAGCCTTTATAATTATATGCAAGCTGATAAAATACCTACCTTTCCACCATCCAAGCCACTAACTTGTATCTGACAACAACAAGTCTGCCTTCTCTCTGGTTAACAGAGAAGTTTTCCTGCTCCCATCTAAGGTAAACCCCTTCATTTTGTTTTAGATGCCAACCCCTCTCACTTTTGCAATTATACTCTTTGTTTCTTTCTCCCCTTTATCACATCAACTTTCGCTTTTCTACTAGGTTATTCTAATTAACATAAAAAATGCTTTAAAATATTACCCATCAAAAAACAAAACAAAACAAACAAACAAAAACACCCTTAAACTCATCATCCCCTTCAGCCAGCACATTCTCTCCCCTTTCATAGCAAAGGGCATTAAAAGAACTTTCGGTACTCTCTGAGTCCACTTATTCTTAGTCCACTCCAAACCAGTTTTCATTCTCACCATCACCTCTAAATAGCTTTTCCCAAGGTCACTAATGACCAGTGTGACCATATAATTTATCATCCACACTGTAACATTTCTGAGTAAAGTAAACACTAATCAGACAAGACACCAGATTAGCAGGCATAAAATAGGACTGTCTCAGGCAAACTAATGTAATGACACCTACACTGATATGGCTCAATTCACTTTCTTGACCTATCAAGAACATCTGACACAGCCAAACACTGTCTCCTTGAAGCACTTTCTTCTCTAGAACTAGCATTCTGTGACACCACATACACCTGCTTTTCCTCCTACATCACCAGTACTCCATCTCCCTCATCTGCTCATCTAAAATCTGGAATGCCCCAGATTATGTCTTTGGCTTGCTTGCTTTCTCTGTCTACACTACCTCTTAAAGTGACCTCATCCACTTCAATATGCCACCAATACACCAAATCTACCTCCCTAACCTGACCCTTCCCATCACAGAACCAACCTATTCAGCATCTCCACTTGTAAGCCCAACTGGTAAAAGTTAACACAACCAAAATAGAACCATTAATTCCCACCACCCAGAAAATATGTCCCCATCCCATGTCTTCACTATCTCAGACAACAGCACTATAATCCACCCAGTTGCTCAGGCCAAAAATGCAGGAGCCATTCTTGATCATTCTCCTTCCTCCATACCGTCATGCAAATCCATTAGTAAATTCCATTGACCCTACCTCCAAATATCTCCCAAATCTATTGTTCACCATCTCACGCCAACAACCCAGGCCCAAGCCACTAGTCTCTCACTTAGCCTACCCCAACAGGTATCTAAAGGGCCTCCAACTTCTTCTACTGCCCCCACAGTCCATCCTCCATCTAGCAGATGGGAAAGGGGAACAAACTGTCTGAAGCATGAATTCCCTGCCCAAACTACAACTGGAACAAAATCAAACCTCCTTATCATAGTCTACAAACCCACTTTGTCTGGCCCTATTTACCTTTCTAATCTAATCTCATCTTTCTCCACTCTCTCATCATTTACTCTGCTCAAATAATAATCGTCCTTTTCTTTCTGGCCCATAAAACACGCCAAACTTATTCACATCTCAGGTCCTTTGCTCCTTCTGCTTGGAATGTTCTCTGCCTTTACTTTTACATCACTCCCTTCTCTTCATTCAAGTCTCTGCTCAAATGACTCCTCCCCAGAGAATAATGTAAAAGTCACCTGTTTCTCTATCTATGGGTATATTATTTGTCTCGTCCCTACCCCTCCTCTACAATGTAAAGCCTTTCAAGACAGGGACCTTATCTATCCTGCTTGACATTGTAACACCAATGGTTGGAACAGTGTCTGGCATAGAATAGATACCCCATAAATATTTAGTAAACTATTGATTGAAAGATGAAATTCATCAGGATCAATACTGGCAGTAAAAAAAAGAGGTAAGCTCAACAGCTTAGATATAGGGAAGGGAAAGGGCAAGCCATGTATAAAAAGCAGTAAAGTGGTTCTTCATCCATACCTGATCTGGCCTGATCCAGCTACAGGTCTTAAAAATCTTAGATCTTCAAGTGCAGCTCAATTCGGTCCTAGACTAATCCTGACCAATACCACAAAGCTTATTGGGCACCATATCAGTGTTTACAGTCTGGCGTTAATCTTGCTGCCCTAAATGTGATGTGTCCCCCAAGTACCCTCATGCTTGCCAAGCCACAGCGTGACTCCTAATGCCCCACATAACAAGCCCCAGATCCTGGGTTTGTTGCCCAGCTTCCTATGGGAATGCAGACCCTCCACAATCTCAATATTACTTGGTTGTGGTCATTACAATTGCCCAGCCCTTACCAAGTCTCTTTCTAGACTAGCCAGAAACATAAGAGCTATAGGCTTGAGTGTTCACCCAGGGCAGCTCTTCCTGGATAAAGGCACTGCCATCAGCCTAAGAGTATATGCTACCACCACTACCAACACCACGAAAGTCCTGCGGCCAGGTTCTCTGCAGCATCTCATTCAGACCTGAATCTGTAACTCACCTCTAAACATTTCAGTTTGGACTGCATGCTACCCTCAGTTTTTTGTTGTTGTTGTTATTTTGAGATGAAATCTCACTCTGCTGCCCAGGCTGGAGTGCAGTGGTGCGATCTTCGTTTACTGCAACCTCCACCTCCCGGGTTCAAGCGATTCTCCTGCCTCAGCCTCACGAGTAGCTGGGACCACAAGTGTGCACCACCATGCCTGGCTAACTTTTGTAATTTTAGTGGAGATGAGGTTTCACCATGTTGGCCAGGCTGGCCTTGAACTCCTGAGCTCAGGTGATCCGCCTCCCTTGGCATCCCTCCCAAAGTGCTGGGATTACAGGCATGAGCCACTGTGCCCAGCCTACCCTCAGTTTTAAAATTATTTTTTGAAAATGTCAAAAAACACACACACACAAACACAAACAGAAAAAAAATACTTGTTGAGTGCTTGCTCCATCAGGTCAGTGCTCCTACGCCTAGCCCTATTCATCCCTAGCTCAAGCTCCAATGCCAATCAGAGGTTAAGCAACTTAGGCAAGGTCACATGGCACTTAAACAGCAAAGCCAAGATCCAAACCCAGTCTAAGTATATACTCTATTCATTACGCTTTGTTCCCTGTTCATTTTTTTTTCTGTTTGTTTGTTTGTTTTTGTAGCACCAGGACCAAGTACTTATCAGATATTCCATCAATGACTGTTTAACTGATAGGGTGTCTTAAATATTTTTAAGACAGATTTTTAAAACAAATCTCCACCTAATGGGAATTTCATTTCAATGTTTACCCACACAATATAGAAATACACAAAGCAAAAGCACTCTTCACCAAAATCTACTTTACCTACTCACCTGATGAACCAATTCTCTCCATGCCCTCAGTAACTACATTCTACTGTGCTTGCACACGTCTGCTCCTCCAGCTGGGATGCATTTTACCAACTCATACATGTTGGATTTGCTCCCACATCTGTTTATGACACTTGCACTTATTGAAATTACACAATTTAAGTAAATGAATTCAATGAAATGTGAATGTAAAAAGAGCTCTTTCTATGAAAACTAAGTTGGCTGCTTTGGAGTGGCTTGATCAACGTGTTACTGGAAAAAAAATAAATGTTTTCAATCCAATTAGACATGGGAGGAATGAAAGAGAAACTGTATAATTCAAAGAAGATTTTGCATTGAGATTTCAAGTGTCTCAGTTCTTGCTGCACTTAAAAAAAAAGCCTGGAAATTATAGTTGGTGCATGATTATGGTGTGGTTTGTGCAAAAAAGGACATGTGGCTCTTAAAACAGCTTACCACACTTAGTTTTACAAACAAAGATTGGAATACAATTGTAAACCTACATGTTTGAGGTTAAAATATTTAGGGTACACATGTATTCTGTTTTGGTGATTTCCCTACTTTGGCTGGCTTTTTATTGATTAAGCCAACTTAAAGCTTTTTCAACTATGTCAACAGGCCTGGTACCATGTAAGCCCCTCCATGTGATGTCCTCCTTCCGGGAACATGCAGAGTAAAACACTATCTATACAGCATACTCCTAGCAGTTGTGGTTTGAAGTAAAACAACAACAACCTGCCCTATACCACCAATAAAATGGACACACTATGTTGAATTTTCTACTATACTGAGACTGTGTTAAACATTTAGTCTGTTTATTACCAATAATTGATTTTAGATGTCCCTTGAAAAACTCTCATTTAAATTTTGTTTCATTTCTAAAGAGATAGAAAGTGTCTGTCTCAAATAATTCCACTTCATCCAACATATATTTCATGAACTTTTTAAAACCCATCCATTCAAAACTGTCAGATGTTTCTCAAATTCTTCTAGATGATAACAGTTCTAATATGGAAAGAATCTGTAGATGAGTACTCATAATATTAATTTAGGAATAGAGAGCATTTACTTTCATGGGCACTGTTTATTAACAGCATTACCTTTGTTTGTAACACTTACATCAAGTGAAAAACTCTTACCTACTTTTAGGAAGCCAAAACAAATACCCAAAGGCGGAGAAGTCAAACTCATGTAACAAAACTACAAATTTAGCAATGAAGTAAATGCTTTAAGAAGTTCAAGATCCTTTAGGATTCTCCAAAAGTGTTAATTAACACATCTAATGACATAGCATGTATCTTGAATAATTTTTGGATCGTGAAAAAAAATTTTCAGTTATAAAGACATTTACATTTTTGAATTTATAAACTCTCTTTGTAAGCAATACTAGTTAATGATGATTTAATAGTTGCTGCGTGATGCTGGGCAAATTATTTAACCTTCTTAAGCCTATTTCTTCAATCACATTGGGGTAACACCTATCTTATATGGAGGCAAAAACATCAAATGAGCTACATATAAAATGCTTAGCATATAACTAGAGATATACTCATGTGAAAATCCTTCATACACGCACATACACACACAGACTCACACACACTTATATATTTATATTTTTTATATCTAAAGCCAAGTATTCTTGGCCAGGAGTGGTAGCTCATGCCTATAATCCCAGCACTTGAGGAGGCCAAGGTTGGTAGACTGCTTGAGGTCAGAAGTTCAAGACCAGCCTGGCCAACATGGTGAAACCCCATCTCTACTAAAAATACAAAAATTAGCCGGGCGTGATGGTGCATGTCTGTAGTCCCAGCTACTTGGAAGGCTGAGGTGGGAGAATTGCTTGAACCTGGGAAGAGGAGGTTGCAACGAGCCAAGATCACACCACTGACCACAGCCAGGGCAACAGAGCAAGACTCTGTCTCAATAAAATAAAAAAATTTAAAAATTTAAAAATAAAGCCAAGTATTCTTAACAGTGGAAGGTGGGGCAAGCAGCAAGGTACATGGATTCTCTGAAAATGTATTGAAAATGTATGCAAAACTTTGTGCAGATAAGCTAATGTGCCCTTTCCTTAGAAAAGGGTTGACAGTTTTTCATCATATTCTCAAAGGTGTCCATAACCACCAAATGTCAAAGAGCATACTTTTCAATAGCCTTTGACTGTATTTTCTCTATTTCCCAGATTTATGCAGTTCATTAAGTTTGCTTTGAAACTCTAGACACAAGTTAAATTTTAATTCACTCAACAGCAACAACAACAAAAAAGTTGAATTACAAGTGTAGTCATAGGTAAAATATTGGTTCTCCTTTTATCTCCCTTTAAAAAAAACCTGTAAATTCATTTAGCTCAAATTATCCTCCAATTCTGCCATAAATAAAACCAAATATCCAAACTTGAAGCCAAAGTTTAAAAACCTAAACAAACAAAAAAACAACAGCAGCAACAAACACACAAAAAGCTAGGAAACCTGGAATGGCCAAGAATTAAAGCCCTATTGCTTGTATAAATCAGAAGGGACTATAATAACAATAGTCCCTTCTTTGGAGTTAATTTTTTAAATTACTCATTCCCTCATTCTGACTCCAAGTTAACAACCTTCACTTCAAATAGGTATTATATTGTTTAAAATTAGTGTAATAAGGAGACCATATGGTATCATGGAAGAGACCCTACACTAGTAATCTGGGAAACCAGGGTTATGGCCCTGTTCTGTCGCCAACTGACTGCCAACAGATGGCTGGACCTCAGCATTCTACGGCACAGTGATTCTGCATCAAAACATGCAATCCCAAAGATACTTTCTAGCCAATATTATACTTTACTACTAAAACAGAAACTTTCAAAAGGGAGGTCACCTGGTAAAAGATTTGAGTCTAGGTCCAGTGAGAAAAATATACCACCACCAAGAAACATTTGAATTACAGAAACTTCTGTTCCCACTGTCAGCACCTTCAGGGCATATAAATTCAGAGCATGGCTTCCAGTTAGGGCCACTTAAAACTTCAGCTTAACATTAATAACAACAGACACCTTCTTCTTTAAGGTGGACAGCACTTTACAAGAAAGATTTAACAAAATATAGATTGACAAAAAATATACAAAGCAGGAAATAGGAGTCTGGTGTATCTTTACATGGTATAGTCTTATTTTTTTCATTGAAAAACACATGTTATGGAAAAAGTAGCTACTTTTAATCTAATTTATTTCTCAACTGCCTTTTCCAAAACAAGTATTTTTCAATTGAAAATAAAAGAAAGCTTTACAAACCATGATAGCCCTATGCCGAAGAGATATCCCTCTCCCTCTTAAAAACTTAAAAACAAAACAAAACTATACAAATGTTAAGCATTTAATAAGCCTGCCAAATGTAACTCTTAGAATGTATTCCTGCATATTCTAAAAGCTAAGCAATATATACACAAGAGGCAAATTAGGATGGCAAGAGTTTTCTGAAAGGCTGTGATGACTAATATTTCAGGACTGGAACATGATAGTTATTAAAAGAAACATGAGAGGTGTTCTCCTAATTCCTAATAGGCCCATGTCCCCACCACAAGAACTACTACAAACAACATTCAGGGCTGA
This sequence comes from Pan troglodytes, assembly GCF_028858775.2. Classification (NCBI taxonomy): domain Eukaryota; kingdom Metazoa; phylum Chordata; class Mammalia; order Primates; family Hominidae; genus Pan; species Pan troglodytes. The sequence continues at coordinate 166,881,265 of NC_072401.2, read as the reverse complement.
ATTCACACAGTTTAGTCTCTAAGGCCTAAATGAGTTTTCTCAATTTTCTCCCATGTGGCCCATTATGTGAATCAAAGAAATCAGTAATTCATTTGTTGAAGGTCAAATATAAGGACATAATGAGGCCCATGCACTAAAATAAATAAAAAGAATGAACAAAAAGAAACCAAGATAAACTCTTGTTGAAAACAATGCCCCAGAATCTAGCAAATAGTCTAAATGTACCTAAAAGACCAGAACGAGATAACATATTAGTTCAGTGATGTCATGACATATACCAAACACTTTCTTCCATGTTAAAAAAAAAAAAAAGTTCATCTAGCATCTGATGCATACATTTAGAAACAACCCCAATATTGACCAAGGTTTTTCAAATGCCTTAACTCATAACTGGAACTTCTAAGCAAAAGCTAATGAGGCCATCTGGGAAAGATCACCAGGAGGCCTTACTACTGCCAGTATTTCACATGGAACAATCGATAGCATGTCTTAACAAGTGCAAAGATTTCAGTCTCCGAATTCATTCTGTAGCATATTTCAACTAGTTAGCAGGGATAAGGATTGAGCCGACAGCTTCCTATTTGTGCAAGTAGAATTTAAAGATTATTTCTTAAGAATTTAGTCCTAGTTATTTTTGTTGTCCTCAAAACACAGTGTCCCTGTTAGAAGGAATATAAATAAACACACATTTTCAGATGGCAATTTGGCATTGCTATCAAAAAATTAATATATGCATGTACTCTTTGATCCACCAATTCCATTTTGAGGAATCCAGCTTATAAAATTTGGGGATGCAAATATAAAAATGTCCACTCATTGCACTGTTTTTATAAAGGTGAAAAATCATACATATATATATATATAGCTGATTAACATGAGTTAGACCCATATACACTAATGTGTGAAGACCCCTAAGACACTGTTCAGTTCAAAAAGCAAGTTTCAGAACAAGTATAGTATTTCTTATGTAAAAAAATTGTGTGTACGTTTGTGTGAATAAATGCATGGAAAACAGTCTGAAGGGATTCACAGTATATAACAGAAGCTGCCCTCTAGAGAAGAAGAAGTGAATCAATGTATGTGGACTGGGGTAGGTTCGAAGAGAAGGTCCGTTTTCTAAAGAGGGATTTTCATCTTTTACTCCACACCCATCCGTATTATTTAAACATTTATGTAACACACATAAAACATTTGTTCTTTATAGAAAATAAGATGCAATATCAACTTTTACCTAAACTCCAGAATCACTTAAAGAGGATGCTCAAATAGTAAAACAAAGAATAGGCTGGGCATATGGTGGTTCACACCTATAATCCCAGCACTTTGGGAGGCTGAAGAGGGCGGATCACTTGAGCCCAAGAGTTTGAGATCAGCCTGGGGAACACAGTGAGACCTCTCTACAAAAAAATAAGAAAATTAGCTGGGCATAGTGGCACATGCCTGTAGTCCCAGCCAAGTAGCTGGGAGGCTGCAGCGGGAGGACTCCTTGAGCCTAGGAGGTCGAGGCTGCATGATCCATGATCACACCACCACACTCCACCCTGAGAGACAGACCAAGATCGGGTATCAAAAAAAAAAAAAAAGACAGAAATAAAGAATATTGGCAGTCAAAAACATTCTTTGTAGACCATATCCTTCCAAGGAATAAAGAAAAATTGTGGGCAGCATCAATCAACAGTTATAAATGAATATGACAGTGTTTTCATGAAAGAACAAGCATCATTCAGAGAACTAAAGGATTTGTATCTCAGATCTTAAAGAATATAAAAGATACTGAACTCAGAAACATTACTAAAAAGGTGTAATCATTCCAAATATTTTTTAGAAATACAATTTTCACAATGAATCCTATTATTTTGGTGCAAATTGTATACTGTGTGGGTGTGCTTTTTTTATTAAAAAAACTGTATGCATAAAAAGCTAGATGGTGTGAAGTGTTTACTCTTACCTGTACATTTTCTTCTGTAACCTGAATTTCTGCAGTGTAAACGTAATCAATTAGCATCCTCAGGGTCCAGCCATCTACCTCTTTTATTCTAACTCTCTTTGCTCGGCTCTCACTCATCTCACCTAAAACACAAAGGAATAAGAGTGATGTTACAGCAAGACACTGCTGTGGAAGTTCCAATGCCAATGTAGATTGATACATCTTCTTGCCACTCACTGTATTCAACAGGCAGCATAATCAGCCACTTTTTGCAGGACGAAAATACTCCCCTTCCTCTTCCAAAAGCTCACCTGAGCAAATCATAAAATGTACTTTTGTTACCCACTTGCACCTGAAAATCATATCACAACAATGAACGTGCCATATGTCCAGCTGCATGAACTATTCTTGTGGCTATAGGATCAGTAGCTGAGGCTGTCCCTGCTTTTGGGCACTTGTTGTCTTTATGGATTTCCAGTCATGACTAGAAGAGTAACGATGTTACTGCCTTTGGCTAATAGCAATGAACAGCTGCTGAAAAGGACCCACCTGGTTAGCATTACTCCTTCAACAAACACACAAATGCCTGCCGGGGCATGCACAGCCTGCACCAGACACAGAGGCTCCACCCTCAGTGAGAGGTCACAACCCTCATGCCAGAGACAACGAGAAAACAAATTACTTATGATGCTTAGAGAATGCAAGGCATAACAGGGATCACAATAATAACAAAGAGTTAGTCAATAACAAAGCTTGTTACAGAGATCTTCTAGCTCAGATTCAGTTCCTGTTTGTCAACTGCAGCAACTTCACACTGAAGTCATTTCCATACCAGCTTTACTACTAAAACCAGGTATCCTTCTACAAAACTGCCTGCTAAAAAAACAGTACAAGACTTTCTTCCTAATACCCACTTGTGGAAAAGAAATAGGGAAGGAGGAAAGAGAAGGGATGGTCCCTAAGCCAAGGAGACTTGGGGAGAGTAGGAGGCAAGTTTAAGCACCGAGGTGTGACAACATAAGTGAACTATGATACATGGAGACATAAGCAATTGAATGGGGGTGGGGAGGGATTCAATTAAAAACTAAAAGGACAGTCCAAGAATAATGCTGAGGGCCATGGGCAAAAAAGATTTGGCTCTAGAATTCACTAAGTTTCAAAGGTAAAAGAAGCATGAGAACGTGCCACTATTCATCACCTTCACTTTAACCCAGCATCTCTTATTAAACCATAACATAGCCTCAAGATTTCTTGAAAGCTCACTTCTTTTTCTGATACAATGCACTGTCAGCGACCATAAACTATCAGAAAAGTCTATGGGAAATCATAATTACACAAAATTCCTTTGTAAACAAAACCCTGGGAGAAGAGAAATAACAATAGTGGTGTACAAAACTGCATGCTTCCCTGGAGATTATCTTTGACAAGATCTCAGAAAGAAGCTGTTCACCTCAGAGCTAAAATATCCCAAAAAACTACCCTGCTACTTCCCAGGAAGAAAAACATCTCTTTGTATGACAAGGGAAGTAGGAGAGTTAATGAGAAAGATGTACCTATACCTACATAGCAGGATGAAAGGGGACTGAGTTGTATGTCTGGTGCTACAGCAAATGTTTTTCCCGTGCTTACAGAAAGGGGGAAAAAGGAAGGTCAAGGAATACAGAAAAATAAGTCTTCAGCCACATATAAGGCACCTTTCTCTATCCTATTCTTGCTGGATCCTGTGAATAGTTGGGGTATAAACTGATAGTCTGTATAAACGGAAGCCTCTTTTGTGCCAAAAGTTAAGACATTCTGGTGATTCCCACTTGGACTTGAGACAAGGGCCATAACTGATTCACCTACAGAGCCCCAATAATATGCAAAGCCCTTCAGGGCCTGGGGCCACATGAGCACAAAGCCAAACAGCCAGTACTCAGTTAAGCGTGACTTACCTTAGGCAAAACCAAGTGGGACTTTAATTTACATGTATGACTGAAAAATAATTAGTTCTCTGCCAAACAGTTTTTAATATTATAGTTTTTAAGGTATTGCTATAAGATGCATTTTGCTAGTTCAAATATTTGTGATTTTTAAGATTATTTTTCTCCCCAGAAAACTGTATCTGCTTCCAATAAATTCAATTTCAATTATATACTGTTTGGAAAACATTTTAATATTTTTATATTAATTTACAAAAACAGTAAGAAAAATAAAAAATGTGCCCATGACTGTACTAATGGTTTAAAAATTCTAATTACTATGAATCAAAGCCCATACTAAAGAGTATTGTAAAAGTTATTTATATCTAATTCCAGTTGTTACATTATTACCTTAGTTTTTGCCCTTTGCTGTGTTTTCAGAGGAAATCTTTAAACAGTATGGCTTTGTGAGATTTCTGATTGCTAATGCATTTTAAAAACTATGAATGAGAGTCAGGTGCTGTGGCTCACTCCTGTAATCCCAGCTACTAGGGAGACTGAAGCAGGAGAATCACTTGAGCCCAGGAGTTCAAGACTAGCCTGGGCAACACAGCAAGACTCTGTCCTATTTAAAACAAACAGAAAAAAACTAGGCTACCCAATGATACTGTACATAGTTTATCCTTACCATTTGTAACCTCCCATAGTCTCTATAGAAATTATAGTTTCTTGTTTATGTTTTGATCACATAACTCTGAGGTTATATCAGAACTCTGAAGCTACATTATGCTATCCATACAAACACCTATACTAAAAACCTCAGTGAGAGTCATCCTTGATTCTCTCCTCTTCCTTACCCACCAGTCCCACAGTTCACTAAAACTTGCAGAACTAACCTTGGATAGATCTCAAATAAATCTTCTCACCTTCTCACCACTGGGGATCCTATAATCTCTTGCTAACACCAATGTAGCCACCTCCTAATTATTTTCCTGCCTCCAGTACTGACTCCACAAATTTGAGCACGGAGTTCAAAAATCCTTTGGTTTCTCCCAGTCCAAGTACACATGTCCAGCCCCTGATTCATTATCTAGCCTTCTCTCTCTCCTCCCGCTATTTCTAAACTTGAAATACATTATTGAGAAGCTGTTTGTTGTTTTCTACAGACACCAAGCAATGTCTTACCCCTGATGCTCTTGTTGAACATTGTCCTCTCTGTCTCCCCACCCACTCATTTCCCAGGCTAATCTCCACTGGAACCTCTCTAGGTAGCCTTATCTGTTGGTGGCCCAAGGCTGGATTAGGTACAGTTGGGTGGGTACCTCATGCAAATCCACTCTGTCATAATCAACTCTTTACCTAGTTCTCCTCCTCTGAATTCTTAAGCTCACTGAGAACAGGGATGAAGCCTTTCTTATCTCTGTATAACATGTCTGACATCTAGTAGATACCCAATAAATACTGGTTAGATAAGTAAATGACTAGATGAATAAAAAGTAAAGCAAGTGCCAATTTAAAATGTAGCATTTTGGCTGGGCACAGGGGCTCACGCCTGTAATCCCAGTGCTTTGGGAGGCCAAGGCAGGCAGATCATGTGAGGTCAGGAGTCCAACACCAGCCTGGCCAACATGGCGAAACCCTATCTCTACTAAAAATACAAAAATTAGCCAGGCATGCTGGTACATGCCTGTAATCCCAGCTACGTGGGAGGCTGAGGCAGGAGAATTGCATGACCCCGGGAGGTGGAGGTTACAGTGAGCTAAGACCACACCACTGCACTCTAGCCTGGGTGACAGAGAAAGACTCTATCTCACCAAATAAATAAATAAGTAAATAAATAAATAAATTGAATAAATACATAAAATATAGCATTTTTACTTAACATAACTAATGGCACTTTAAAATTAGTCTTAAACACGGATAGTCTAGCTATGTAGGATTTCAGTCAACATTTATTGAACATCACTGTACATTACAGAGTGAGCCAAGCACTTTCACTAGCAAATACCACATCATCTCTACCTTTTTTTTTGAGACAGAGTCTCATTCTGTTGCCCAGGATGAAGTGCAATTGTGTAATCACAGCTCACTGCAGCCTTGAACTCATGGCCTCAAATGATTCTTCCGCCTTGGCCTCTCAAAGTACTGGGATTATAGGCATAAGCCACTGCACCCAGTCTCCTATCCACTTTTATTGAGAAAAAAAAGGAAGTCCTCCAAATCATGAAAGTGTAAGAACACATATATGGCTAAAAACATTTCCATCTCGCATGCCTATAGTCCCAGCTACTCAGGAGGCTGAGCGGGAGACAGAGGCTGCAGTGAGCTGAGATCATGCCACTGCACTCCAGCCTGGTACAGAGCGAGACTCCATCTCAAAAAAAAAAAAAAATTCCAACTCAAGGATCTTTAATCAGGACTCCTGAAGCCCAACATAAACTGGTAACTTCACTTATCCATTGCAAAATGAATTTATCCAATGAATAAATGAAAAGTGAATAGGTTTAAAAAGATAAACACTAAAATTCATTTCATTTTAAAAATTCTATGATTCTAGTTTCAGTTATTTAGCACACAAAACATCTGAAAAAAAAAATAAAAGTGTAACACAGAAACTCTGACTATGCTGAAACTCTAAGAAATAAATAACAAATTTATAGCTATGTTTAATAAACAAATCTTATTCCATTACTTCGCAAGTTCCACTTGTCATCTACTCTAATCACTACCACCTTTTTGTTCTTAGGTTACAAAGCAGTTACTGACACACAGGCATTTTCAATTTGGCAAGCTGACCTGGGTGGCCCACCAGCCATTCTCTATGATGGTCAGAGTATGTAACTCTCCAGTTCTACAGCAAATCTAAGACCAACATGGTAACTGCATTGCCCTGCCAGTTTTGGTCTGGTTTGGGTAACTTCTGAGAAAGGTTTCTTAGCTCCTAAAAGACAGAGTCCTCCTTCCTTGAGATGTTGGGTCCACTCTTGCAGGCATCTTTCATTTAGGAGAGGAACAAACCTTAGGATATTTTTATTGAGGATAGAAGGGTAGAGAGACAGAAGAAGATTCTTGATGAAATTTTCAAGCTGTAGATCCAATCATGTCTGGTGCCCAGCCTGCTTTCTTAGTATTTAAACCAGTTTGAGTGGCGTTTGCTGTTACAGGCAGCCTAAAGCATTCCAACTTAAGTTCTTTGTGCAACATTCTATTTAATTTTTTTCAGAGCCATCATCAATACCAGAAATTATCTTTTGTGTGTTTACTTACTGTCTAACCTTTCTTCTTCTTCCTAACTATAATCATGAGAACAGGAACTTATCTGTTTTATTCATCACTCTAGTCCCCAAAGCCTAGGACAATGCCTAGCAGAGAAGATTCTCAATAAATATTCCTTGATGAATGAAAGCATGAATCTTAGACAAACATAACCATGTATATAGCTTTTTAAAATCTTACTTCTTAGTCACTCAAACAATAATCTGTCTTTTCCTATTCTAATTTATTTTACTGAATCATGTTCAATATGACAAAAGAAATCAAAAAGCACACCAAAAACAGGCTAAAAATAAAAATTTAGTATTCAGTACTTCCCACCAGATTTCAGAAATGTTAGCCTGTGGCACAAATAAATCTCAAAGTATGTGTTAAGCAAACAGCTTTCTAAATGCCACATTTGTAACCAAGAAGTAATCTAAAAACACGAGAACCCAATTTGGTATGCTCTTTCTTAAGTAACAGTTAAACAACTTGGCCTTGCTCTAAATAGGCCCATACTTCACAAAGTAAAACCCTGTGACTACTTCACAGAATTACTTTTCACTTCCCTTCTCTACTCAAATACTTGGAACTATGACGAGTAACAGAATTATTTCTTAGGTGATATAATTTAAATGAAAACTTCACGTACAGTTTATGAGATTAAAAGTAAGACCCAACAAAGAACATCTGCATATTCCCCATTTCCTAATAGGTTAGTCACAGGAAAACAAAAGAAGAGTAGGGAAACTCCCTGTCCCTGAGCAAGAGAATGTAAATGTACATGATGTTTGGTGGAATGAAAGCATCCAATGGTCTACTTGTTAACCTCACCATAATTTTTACCAAAAAAAAAAAAAAAAAAAAAAGCTTAACAGGGTTTCAGACCATGAAAAACAAAGAAACAAAGTACTCATACTCTGGCAAATACTTAAATGAGTCTACATACACTAAATTACCTAGACCCAATCCCCGTGTCTTCTTTTTTTCTTTTTCATTTTTTGAGACAGGGTCATATTCTCACTCTGTTGCCCAGGTGGAGGGCAGTGGCATGATCTCAGCTCAGTGCAACCTCTGCTTCCTAGGCTCAAGCGATCCTCCTGCCTCAGCCTCCCCAGTATCTGGGACTGACTATACAGGCACATGTGACCATGCTCAGTCAATTTTTTTAAAAATCTTTTTAGAGATGAGATCTCCCTATTTCTCCCAGGCTGGTTTAGAACTTATGGGCTCAAGCAATTCTGCCACCTTGGCCTCCCAAAGTGCTGGGATTACAGGCATGAGCCACTGCGCCCTGCCTTTATCTTTTTTTTTTTTTTGAGACAGAGTCTTGCTCTGTCGCCCAGGCTGGATTGCAGTGGTGCTATCTCGGCTCACTGCAAGTTCCACCTCCTGGGTTCACGCCATTCTCCTGCCTCAGCCTCCCGAGCAGGTGGGACTACAGGTGCCCGCCACCACGCCCGGCTAATTTTTTTTCTGTATTTTTAGTAGAGACAGGGTTTCACCGTGTTAGCCAGGATGGTCTCAATCTCCTGACCTCGTGATCCACCTGCCTCAGCTTCCCAAAGTGGCCTTTATCTTATCTAATTTCTGCCAAATTGTTGGCTAAACAGTAGATTCAAAAGTAGAAGAAAAAAAAACAGTACAAAGATTGCTAAAAAGTCAAATAACATCTACTGCTGAAAAACCATAAAAGTTTAGCCTAAATAATAAGCATATAGAAAGATGCTTGACATCATTGGTCATTAGAAAAATGCAAATTAAAACTACAATACTATGCTACTTCAACACCCACTAGAAGGGCTATAATTTTTTAAAAAGCGGTAGTAAGTGTTGGCAAGGACGTGGAGAAACAGGAAGTTTCAAACATTGCTAGTAGGAATGTAAAATGGTACAGTAACTTTGGAAAAACAGCTTAGCAGAATTTTTTAAGTATAAATTTACCATGTGACCCGGCAATTACACTCCTAGATATCTACTCCCAAAAGAAATAAAAATATATGTCCACACAAAGAACTGCGCATGAATATTCATAGCAGTATTATTCATAATAGCCAAAAATTGAAACAACACAAAAACATCCATCAACTGGTAAATGGAAAGTCAAAAGCAGTCTATCCACACAGAATGCTATTTAGCAATAAGAACAGCAAACCTTCCTTTGAAACATTCATGACACGGATGAACCTCAAAAACATTATGTGAGAACAAAAATGTTCTAAAATTGATTTATGGTGATGGCAGTACGACTCAGTAAATTTGCTAAAAATCAGTGAGTTGTGCACTTAATATAGGTAATTCTTTTTTTCTCACTCTGTCACCCAGGCTAGCATACAATGGCACCATCTTGGTTCACTGCAACCTCTGCCTCCCAGGCTCAAGTGATCCTTCCACCTCAGCCTCCTGAGTAGCTGGGACTATAGGCTAGTGCCACCACACTAAGCTGATTTTTTATATTTTGATAGAGATGGGTTTTCACCATGTGGCCGAGGCTGGTCTTGAACCCCTCAAGTAATCCACCGGCCTCAGCCTCCTAAAGTGCTGGGATTACAAGTGTGAGCCATTGCATCCAGCCCTGAAATGAGTAAATTTTATGATATATAAAATATGCCTCAATAAACTAGTAAAAAAAAAAAGTTAGGTACTCAATTCACATTTTGTGTATGTGCCAGAAATTAACATAGTATTCCTATTTTGAAGTACTTTAGCGCATAGCAATCTAAAATTTGGCTAAGTATAAAAGGTATATTCTCAGACAGAAACCAGTTGAACTGCAAAAGCACCTACCTACTAGTTAGTTGTAATACCCTATAAATACTTAGAAAATCAGAATGTCTTCAATGCCTCATTCCCTTCATTAGGGAAAGCTCACATATTCATAAACCACATCAGCTAAATCATGAAGCATAGAGAACCATTAGACAAAAACAGAAGAGGGAAACTGAAATGCAGTTTAGATTATAAAGCAAACAGAAAAGAGAGCTAAAGACATAATAAGCTCTCCTATCTCTACCTAGCATCCATTTCACTGGATGTCTAAGGCTCAGGGAGTTTGGAGACACTAAGTCTCCAAAGCCATTTGAGGGGAAAGAAAACTAACCTTGATCTTACAGGTATAAGTTAATCACTCTATTTTTGTCACTCTGTGGACAATAAAACATTTATCAAAAAAAAAAAAAAAAAAAGAGCCTAGCTTAAAGCTTTCCAATCCTGTACAGAATATAAAGAAATTTAGGAAGTTAGAGTAAAAAAGAATGGTGATGATGACCATAATAATTACTGTCAAAATTAACTGATCATTTTCTATGCGTCAAGTGCTAAGAAATTCACACATATGATCTCATTTAATCTTTACAAAAACTCTAGGATGTGAGTAATATTATTATTCCCATTTTCCAGATGGGGAAACTGAAGCACAGATTAAGTTTTCCAAAGACCTAGTAATTCCAACAAGTAAGTGGCAACAGCAGTGTCATCTGAAGGAAGGCCACCAAGGGGACAGCACTTTACAAGGTAATTCCTGAAGTAGCCCAACACATTCCAGATCGAATCCTTCTCTTACAAGCCTTAGAGACTCTCTCTCTCTAGAAAAGTGTCCAGCAGTAATAAATAAGATGTAAATCAAGAGACTAGAGTGAACCCCAAGACATAAAAATCTGACTAGTCTCACTTCACGGGTATTGACTTTTCAGATCAACCTCAGCTCTCAGCTGAAAGGCAACCCTCCCAAACTTGGCTCAGAGCCCACCTGCTATCCTTCTTCATTCCTGATTATTTAACTCTGTTCTGGAAGAGCAAGATCATAAAAGGCTGAAAACTGAGCGGGGCTCTGGTCTCCTCACTACTCCCAAGACACTCAGAAAAGTTTTCACTCAGTCTGTCTTCTCCATCTGACCTTCTACACTCATCTTCATCTGTGTAAACCCCTCGATCCATCAGGTCTGGGGAAATCCTTCTCTCAGTGCTGCCCATCACAGCCCTCAACGTCTGACCACTGCTGTGAGCACTCAGATCTTCCATACACTATTACCTATTAAAGGGTGCACAACCATCTGCCTAGCTACACAGGAAGCTTTTGGGGCAGGAAGCATGTTCACATTGTTTTTGTATGCCTTGAAGTATCTAGTAAAACAGTAGCACCAGAAATACTTAATAGTTTCTAAAGTAAGAAGAGCTTTGTATTTTTGCTTTTTGGTATAACTACATTTCTATTTGTATTTTCTATTTGGCATACCAATACCCTAAGATTATAAATTCATTGATGTAACAGATAAAAACTTCATTTCTTTGTACAGTATATTTTAAAAAAGAATGAGAGTAAGGGATTCAAGTGTGACAGACATAAATTACTTCTTTTCCAGAAGTACTAAAATCATTCTATATATTTTCACAGTTGCCAAAGTAGAACGTAAGCTTGTAGATAAATCGCTTTATTTTCTTATATTTCCAAATGAAGGATATTAAATAAACATCTTTTTGTTCAATGTAACACTGGATGAAACAAATGTAAAAATCATTTTAAAAAATGTAAAGTGGTTTCCTTTTGTCAAAATAATAAAGTGCCAAAAAGCTATTATAAATGGCAGAAACTAATATACATAAGTATAACTTACAGGGAGAAAGTTGAGCATAAAATTGTGAGTGTACCTATGTATAGGCTTACTGACCCCCCACAATGCAAAACAAAGATGAGGAGGAATTTGGAACAAAGCAAGAACATTTTCTTCCACTATAATTCTTCATTTCATAAAAGTAAAATGTCAATAACAAAAGAAAATGTGGTAAGAAAAGCACAGATCTGAATACATTTTTTAAAATGCCCATAACTAAAATATTTCATACCTGTAAACATGGCATGAAAATAAGGACTACAGGCGGCCAGCACCACTCTATGAGCAGAAATTTCCATGTCTTCTGCCACAATTGTGACATCGCACAGCAAATTTTGACTGTGTAAAAAGCAGAGAGAAAAAATTTAAATGATATCAACAACGAATGTATTGAACATCCTATGCAAAAATATTACAGTAAAGCCCACTTTCATCAAGTGGAGACTAACGTAAAAGACAGCCATCCTTTGGGAGATGATCCCTAAACATGAAGTACATAGAAAACAGCTGGGATAAAGGTCCAACATGCCTTGGACCCTCACTAAGAATCCTGCCTTTGAAAAACACAGAAATCTTCCCAAACTTGATTACTGATTTCTCAACCTAAAGGCAATTACTGGCAGCAAACCATCAATGGACTGCAAAAGAAGAGGCTGTCTGAATAAGAAGTAGCGGCAGAAGTGGCAGGTGTAGTCTGACATGAAGATGAAAAAAAAACACATACCGAAAACTAAATTGGGTCAAATACCCACCCCCTCTCAAAAAAAAAAAAAAAAAATCTTAAAAGACACTAGTTCATCAAGCAATGGTAAAATTATATTCAGTTACACTTGCTGCTTAAAAGGCTTTGCACATTTGAAGCTTAACTTAATCACAACATTTTACCAATGCAAAATATCTCATCCTTCAAGGCCAGAAAATATTACATCTAAAGTTAAAAAACACTTTGGCCAGGTACAGTGGCTCATGCCTATAATCCCAACACTTTGGGAGGCCAAGGTAGGTGGATGGATCACTTGAAGCCAGAAGTTTGAGCCCAGCCTGGCCAACATGGTGAAACCCAGCCTCTATTAAAAATACAAATATTAGCCAGGCATGGTAGACCACACCTATGATCGCAGCTACTGAGGAGGCTGAGACACAAGAATCACTTGAACCTGGGAGGCAGAGGTTGCATTCAGCCAAGATCGCACCACCGCACTCCAGCCTGGGTGACAGAGTGAGACTCTGTTTCAAAAAAAAAAAAGCATTTTGTTACCTCAAAACCATTATTCAGCAACCATAATTATTATATCTCTAATTTTAAAACATCCATTATAATTCACTCAAAAACATGTGGTGAGCATTTTTGACATGCAATGCGTGGTGCCAGATCATACTCTCCAGGTAATTAATAATGTCACAGAATATTTTTAACAGAAAACGTTGCTGATGCTTATTCTAGAACAAGCAAGAAGGCTCCAAAGCCTAAAACCTGCCTTGCTAGTAGTCATACTATGAATGACTGAAACAGGTGTGGTGAAAGCAAATGTCCCTTCCACACCTCACATACCCAAGCACTGAATTTATGTCTATGTGCATAGTGCATGCAGGTCACACTTGGCACCCTCCTCTACTGTTCTATTTCCTAAAAAGGTGGCCTGCCTACTTCTGTAACTTTCTAGTAGCTTACAAGCAACATTTTCCATGAGCTTGACCAAGTCCTTGAAGTTTTCCACCTGTCCATACTGCTTGCAAACTTGTTCCCATAAAGTTCATGCCAAAACTTTTTGGAGAGCCTACTGGTAACTATTCTCCTTCCAGTTTAGGAGAAATGGAAGAAAAAAAGAGTACCCCAGCATCAGTGATGACTGCATCCCAGGGCCTCATTGCTGATGAGACTGCTATGCCATTTAGATTATGGTATGGCTCATGTGTTACCAGTTTAATGGCTCATGATGCTGTATGAGACATAAAGCAGGTCCCGTATTGGAGTCATAAAAGGTGGCACAGTATCACTAATTTATAATTCCTCCAGATCATTTTAGAGAACTGACAAAGTTTACCATCTGCTCTGAGAATATAAAACCATTCTGCAATTCTATGAATTCTATGGGTTCACATATAACTAGGGTGGAAAAGTCAGTGGTGTCAGCAGTGTTTTCAGGAAGGTACTATGCAAGAGTTTTACCTGCATGTATTATTTCATTTAGTGCCCATCACAATGTTATAAGGTATTATTTTTATCCCCAAATTTATAGCTGGGGAAACCAAGGTTAAAGTCTTCCAACTAGAGGCAGTGCCAGGATTCGAATCCACAGGCTGACTCCAGAGCCTCCTGACCACTACACAAAACCTACAGCTATACGGTTTTAAGATCTGTTAAAGTTTGAATAAAACAAGAAAGAGAAATAATAAATAAATTATAAATAATTTATTTTTTGACATAATATATACTAGAAAGTATTTTTAAGTTCTATATATAGCTAATAAAAGCTCCAATTTTAGTGGGTTTTAAGCACTACCTCTACAGAATATTTTTAAAAATCAAAGTTTGTTCATTCATTCAACAAAGTACTGCAAGACCATCTCTGCCCTTAAGAAGACCAGCAGAAAAAATTGGCAACGCAAAAATTATAGGATAAAGTGGAAAGCACTGTAATAAAGATGTTATGGAAAGGTTGGGGTGGGGGGGCTGCATTTAAATCAGACTGGGGATCAGAAAGGGCTTCCTGCAGCTATTGGCCTTAAGCTGAGTTCTAAAAACAAGTAAGAGTTAGCTGGATCGAGAAGGAGCAAAAGAATCCCAAAGAGAACATGATGTACTATCGCATGGAGACCTGAAGCAGCAAAGCAGAATGCGGAACTGTGGGCCAAGAAGAGTGGGGACAGAGAAGGGTGGGAGCGAAGAAACTCTGGAGGGAGGTAAGCAGGGTCAGCAGAGCATGCATGGTCTCTCTAGAATAAAGCAATCCAGGTTTCCCTTTTGTGACCTGGGGATTCGAACACAACTCAAACATGAGTCAAGTGCATCTTTATGCCTATTTTCCTTTTGTCAGTAATCCCTCCTAGTGCTTTAGTTTCAAGATGGAACACAAGTGGAATTACACCTGAACACCTCAAAAATCACATAACTAATTACATTTGGTTTCAATTACAATTATTCATTGATCCAAACCTTCTAACATAATACCTGCTGGCTGTCACTTACATAATTAACTTGGCCTTACTGACTTATTAGTTGATGTTAGTTAACTAATAAGGTTAAAACACTGCTAAAATATTATGCAGCCACATCCTGGGTTAGGTCTCAGAGACACTTTACAAATTAAGGACATGTTTAGTTTTAGTATTCAATTTTTTATTTGTCTTCAGTAATAACATATTTTAAAACAGCATTCAGAGATGAGAGAGCTAACAAACTCTTACTAGTTTGGGTCACTGAGTATAAAATGAGTGTATATCAGTGTGTGTACATTGAGTCTGGCCCTTACCTCTTTCCAAATTTGCATGCTTACAAGAAGCTGAATGTTTTGAGTGAGACAGCTACGAATGAAAAGTCTGGCACTAAAAATAAGAAAAACTTCTTTTAGCAGCCCATATGCAAAGTCTTCCATGGTGAATTTCTAAGTTTATGTTCCTATTACTTGAAATCTAATGAGGGAATAAACTGTAGGAAAAGAACGCCTCCAAAATAATGGTATAAATAAGTTGTTATTTAGCAAAATTTGCATGTATTCATTCACTTATCAAGGACTGTGTGAGCTTACCAAAATAAACAAGATTAACAGCCATGACAGTATGAAGTTTACAGTCATGTGAGGGAGACAGACAAGGAAATAAGTGATTATAAAATGAACCCATGACTTTAAGATGGGGCAAGTGTGGGATATTTGGAAACACACAGGAGAAGCTAGGCCCAACCTTATGGAAAAGCTTCAGAATGAAAGTGGCTTCTAAGCTCAAATCTAAAGGGAAAAGAACAGGAGTTAGATAGGCTTAATATAAAACTCAAATAGCACAGAATAAAGAAAGGCACTCCATCTCCTGAATAAAATTATATCATGAAAATTGGTCCTTCCCAGGAAAAAAAGAAACTGCTTTGAAAAGGTATGAAACATGCCTGAACATACTAAGGCATCCTTGGGTCTTCTGATATAAAATGAATGAATTCCTAAGACTGAGAAAAACCTGTCACTGCTTTTAAAATGCACGGTGTCTATCTTCTTAAAAGTAAAATATGTCTCACAATAGGGTGACTGTAATCAATAATAATTTAATGATACATTTAAAAATAACTAAAAGAATATAACTGGATTGTTTATAACACCAAGGATAAATGCTTGAGGTCATGGATATCCCATTTACTCTAATGTGATTATTATACATTATAAACCTGTATCAAAATATCTCAGGTATACCTGAAGAAAAAGGGAGACTCACTTAAGTTCACT
This sequence comes from Pan troglodytes, assembly GCF_028858775.2. NCBI lineage: Eukaryota > Metazoa > Chordata > Mammalia > Primates > Hominidae > Pan > Pan troglodytes. The sequence goes on along the minus strand of NC_072401.2, from coordinate 166,865,139 downwards.
GTTTAATTCACTTGCCATCTAAGCAACAAAGTATGAATTCATACAATAGCCACAATAACAATTTAGCCAAAATTCAACAGCCACAAATCAAATGTTTTTATGGATGCACATCAGATAATCTAATCCTAGTAGTGATATAGGTCCCATGATGCCTAAAATCCTGGAGGAAAAACACAATAACCATTCCTTTAAGAGGGCAGGTCAGGCTATTTTGCTTAAATATCTTCTGGAATGTTAAGAACTGCTGTTATGAACGAACAACTCAATATTTATGGGTTGTACAGGATATAAAGGTGAACATTTGAATTGCTTCATATGATTCATCCTTACTGAACACTTTCAACTCCTAAATATTAAGGATCAAACTTACATTCCTTGTAAATAAAGCTAATAGGTTGTGCCCCCACCACTAATACTCATTGAAATTGTTAAAGCTCAAGTACAGTCTTATCCTATAGCCTAAAAACAGTAGGTTTTTTTTTTTTAATTTATTTTAAACACAAAATGCCACCTTTCAACAGTTGCTCTTTGGTCTTCTCCAAAAGCTAGCAATCTAATTTTGTCAATAAAACTTATCTGGGCCAGCCTAGCCAACATGGCAAAATCCTGTCTCTACTAAAAATATAAAAAATTAGCTGGGTGTGACGGCACGCACCTGTAATCCCAGCTACTCGGGAGGCTGAGGTGGGACAATCGCTTGAACCCAGGAGTCGGAGGTTGCAGTGAGCTGAGATCACGCCACTGCATTCCAGCCTGGGTGGCAGAGTGAGATTGTCTCGAAAAAAAGAAAAAGAAAAAACTTACCTGGGGTACAGTCTGCTTCTCTGTCCCCTCTATAGACCTAATACAGTGTGTTGCACATTATAAGCATTCTGTGAAGATCTATTGGGTTGATTTTGAAAATGTTGGTGTTTTGAAAAATTTCCCCCATCCACACTTGGGAAATTTAGAGTTAAGATCTGAATTTCCCACCAGAGATGCACTGCTGACCTAAAAGCCATCCTTTCACAACTCCAACATCATTAATCTTAGCATGATGCTCCGTTTCTCAAAAGCCTTCACTGAATCCCACTGCCCAGAGGATTAAGTCCGAATTCATCATACTATTCAAGCCTGCCACAATTCTGCTCTTCTCTTGCTTCCTAACCTTTTCTGCACAGACTCCCCAGGATGAACCCTTGATTCACTTTATCCAACAGATGACGTTTATTCCCTCCCTGGCTTGTGCAATTAATCATGCCAGGAAGACCTTCCCACTCCATCCCCTCAGTGAATCCTGCTGCACTCCCATCAAGGCCCAACTGAAGCCCACCTCTGTGGGCCGTGTGAATTTTCCCCATGAGAATTCTTTTGGGCACCCACGATTTGCACACTTTTTCACTGCCTCATCCTCCTCTCTGTATGTGTCCAGCAGCTCTCTAGACACTCAAAGGGCATGGCCTAAGTCTGATACTGTTTTTGGATCCCACACAGCCTTTCAGGCATATTAGCTGATTAGGTGCTCACCAATACTTGTTGAATACATTGCTTACATATGACTGCAGGGTTTTTAAACCAAATAATTTCAAGATATTCAAGCTCTTACCAGGCTGGGATATAAAGCTAGGTCTCTGGGCCTCCTGTCTAAAAACAATTAGTTTAAGAAAACAATAAAATATCATGTACTTTTTCTGTCAAACAATTTTAATTCTGTAACTTAAACCTTACAGAACTCCTGTCTTCCTACCCCCATTCCCACAACCACACCTTACATCAGCCATAACTGAAAGTGACTTTTATTCCTAAAATTTTGCTTCCATTAGCCAAAGGTTCACATTAACATTGTTTGTAGTACAGCTGTTGCTCTACCACTTTGAGGTTAGAGCCCAAGGGCAGAGTGGTGAGAACAAGGAAGTTTTCCCTTCCCAGAAGTCAGGAAACCACTCTCAGCTACCCTTTCTGGGCAAGAGGAAGTTGACGCAAGGACAGGAAATAATTAATGATTTTCAGCTGTATAAGGAATAGGCCTCTTCAGAGATTTTTTTTTTAAAGAATTACTCAAAATGGCTATAAGATTTAAGAGTGGAAGGGAATGACATTTTTAAAAAGGTCTGATGAACTCCAACGACAGTCCATTTTTAAAAATACTGTTGTTGTTGGCGCCTTCATTAAAACAATCCAGGTTATAGACCTGGCAGCCAATACTCTGGCTATTCAAAGGTCATTCTTTGTTCTGAAAATCAGCATCGACTACCAGCCCAGTGACATACTAGCTGCTGAAAGGGTGCCACACAAAGAACAAGAAGGTACTATCTCACAGTTATAGAGTTCACATCCAAAAAGGGGCAAACAGATGAATGAAGACTGGAGCTTATAAATAATCCTAGGGCCAGGCAAGGACACCACAGGGCTTGCAGGTAAGCAGGAAAAACATCTCTAGGCTGAGAATGTCAGAGCAGCACTGAACCTTAGACACCATCCTGTCCATTCCTCTCATTTTAGTCAGGCTCAAACAAGTAAAATAATTGGCTCGAGACCAGAGTCTGTCCCAAAACTCAGGTCATTCACCCCAAGGGAAGGAGCACTTGGTGTTACCTTCCCTGCAGTTTAGTGAGTCATGCCCAGGTCATCAGAGACCCACTCACATTAACACCAGCAGAAAGCCAAGGCTACCCGTGCCCCACCCATAGGAGTGGGGAAAAAGAACATTTGAATAGTCCTATTAAAAGTCAGTCTTTTTAGACTTCTCAAAGAGAAAAAAGAGCCATTAAAGATCCCAGTCTTAAAACAACCAGACTATTTTTCTTACTTTTCTTGCAGTTCCACTTAGTAACCAATGCATTTTACATTCTAATAACTACTGTCAAAACAGGATTAAAATCCTGAAACAGCACCCTCAGACTTGCTGGATTATCCCAGTTATATATTCTCCCAAAGAATAAGTGAAAACCCACATTCTGAAAATGTTGTCAAAGCGGTACTAGAAAGCAAATTAAATGATCCAATATTCAGTTTAACTTTCTCTTATCTCTCTCCAATCCATTCTCCACCCAGCAGCCAGTGTGTTCAAAATATAAATCTGATCAGGTCACATTCCTGCTTAACACTCTCCACTGGCTTTCTCTCAAGGCAACTCTTGATTAAGACCAAAATTTCAGGACCTCAGTCCAATGGCCCCTCCTACCTACTCAGCTGCCTCTCCTGTGTGATTCCACCGCCATGTGCACTGCAGCAACACTGTCAGTTCCTCCGATGAGGCCAGCTCCTTCCTACCCTAAGATGTGGCACAGCATTCCCAATGCCTGGAACACTGTTCTCCCTCTCCTCACTCCCATCCTGACTTTGTCCCCTTATCTTCTTTTCCTTCTAGATATCAGCATAATTATTCCTGTCTTCTCAAGAAAGCCTTTCCTGACCACTGTTATCCACCTTTCTAGCACCAGCAACCCTCCTTTGCAACACTTACTGTCATTACAGTATATTATTTTTGTGATTCTTTGATGAATGCCTGCTTCCTGCAGTCAGCTATGGGCCCACAAGGGTGGCAACCATATTTGTTCTTGCTCACCATTGTACCTACAGTACCTAGCAGATAAATATTTATTGAATCCCTAATTTAATTAAAGAAGAAACAAACAAATGATGGGCCTAAAAGGGAGAGCTTTTAGGCAGCACAGAAAGATTAAGGGAAGGTTTAATCCCTTCTTAGCCAGGCTTTCAGCATTTCAGATAGATATACGTAGAGTACTTTCACAAACGGAATGCTGGGAAAAAGCAGATCTTTCATAAAGTGCTAAGAAAATAAAACCAAGACTCTTAATACATATATTACCCTTTTAATTAAAAAAAAAGCTACTCATTTTTCAATCAATTTTTAATACTACTTAAAAGTTGCAGTGATCCTTAGTACACTTGAGAATTACCTCAGCAACAGGCAAGTCACTGCCCCCCAAAACTACCACCACTCCCACAAAACAATGGTTATATTTTTCTCTAAAAGTTTCTTTCCATATTCTCTGCCACAGTAAGTTAGAAGCCCTAGACCAGCACTGTCCAATATAAACATAATGCAAGTCACAATTTTATAGTAATCACATTAAAAAGGTAAAAAGAAACAAGAGAAATTTATTTCAATAATATATTCTCTTATTTTTAACTTTAACAGAAAGAAAATAGGGACAGAGTCTCACTGTGTTGACCAGGCTGGTCTCAAACTCCTGGCTTCAAGTGATCCTCCTGCCCTGGCCTCTCAAAGTGCTGGGATTATAGGCATGAGTCACCGCACCTGGCCTACTGTATTCTTTTTAACTCAAAATATCTAGTATATTATCATTTCTACATGGAATCAATATATTTAAAAGTATTAATAAAATATTTACATTTTTTTTTTTGCATTTAGAAATCCCCTGTGTATTTTTCACCTCCAAACTATCTCATCAGACTAGCTGTATGTGGCTAAGTGGCTACCACACTAATAGAGGAGCCCCACACCATCCACACTTCTGATAAATTATTTGCTCTTTTCCTTTAAAAAACTTGCAGAAAAAGCTTTTAATGTTCTGTGTACCAGACAAAGCAACAATGGAAGGTTGATTATATATTCACTACAAACAACTGAAAAATAAAGGAACGAAACCAATGGTTGCATGTACATTAGTATAATGATACCTTCTTAATTCGTTCATGACTTTGAAAGCTTTCTTCATATGCCAAGGATTCACTGTCACTGGGCAGTGTTTTTCGGTATTATCATCTTTTGAATCGAGAGGCTTCTGATGACCCTGCTTTGTGCATCTGTACATAAAAGAAAAGAACAAAAACAGAAAAAGATCTTATTAAAGATCATTTAGTTCAGCTTATCAAGCTACAAGAGAGACAATGAATGTCTCCTTCCCCTACTTATTTAGAGGAAGTCTCATAGACAGAATATCCCAATGTAAGGTTAAGACAATTAAGAACAGTTTCTGATGGACACTATGGTTTCAATTAAAAAGTGGGTAATTACCTCCCTGGTGTCAAAGTTCCGTCAAAGATCAACACAGAATATTCAGCAGAAGTGGCTTAGCAGATATCTCCAAATAAAACTGTTGAGAAATGATCTTCTCCATTGGAAATTAACTTGCTTTTACAAACTTCTATAGTCATACATTATTAACAAACCAAGACAGAGCAGGATCATATTTTACACAAACTTCAGAAACTTAGAATCTGATTTAAATTTTGCTCTCTACCTGCCAGGATATATTAACCCCATATATTTTGACCTATACTAACAAGAGATTAATCGAGATTAATCATGTTAGTTAATAGTTATTGAGTATTTACCATATGGCAGCCCTGTGCTGAGTAGTTTACTTTCATTATTTGGTTAATCCTCATAACAACTCTCTGAGCAAATTACTATTATTATCCCCATTTAACAGATGAAGAGAATAGTTTGAGTAACGGGGTAAATGGTAGGGCTGGGTAAGAGTATGGCCAGTCTGATTCTCCATCTTGTTCTTTTCACTAATATTTCAATACCATTTCCTACACTGAACAGTGAATATTTAAATTTACATTTTTTAAGCACACAAGGCTATACTAGCATTGCTATGTGAATTATTCTTTCAAGACTTAGGACATAAAATTAACCAAAAAAATCAGGGTCCCATGAGGAGGGGGACAAGAATTAACTGCAAATTAATGAACACAAGACAACTTTTTGAAGCAATGGTTATAAAACTTTATAAATTTAATAAAAATCATTAGATTGCACAATTATAATGGGTGGATTTATGGTATGTAAATTATACCTCAATAAAGCTATTACATAAAAAATCAGGGCACCAATTTTTTAACTAGGCTTAAAAAATGAAGTCTAAAAATATCATACTTGTATATATATCAAAGAACAAGCAAACATCATTAATTGCTGCACTTCTCTTCCTTTCCTGACCCATTTCTAAAAGGATGATTCATTTTTAAACACTATCATTCATTAATTCATTCAGCAATTTTTTTTAGTACCAACCATGTACCAATCACCACTCTTAAGGCACTTGGAATATACCAGTGAATAAAACAAAGATCACTGTCCTCATAGAGCTTGGAGTCTGGTGGGGGGAAAGGGAAAGACAATACAAGTCAGGGAAGCAACTGGCATGTTAGGAAATGGTGTTATGGAAGTAGAAAAAGCAGGGCAGCGTGAAGAGAGTGAGAAATGTGGGGATGGTGGAGGGGTGTAATCTGCAGTAAATAGGGTGCTCAGGGAAGGCCTAGTTGAGAACTGAGATTTGAACAAAAGACTAGGGGGTGTGGGAACATCCGGATGGAAGTAGTAACTACAGCAAAGGCCAATATGTACCTGGTATGTTCCAGGAACTGTGACCCATGCAGCTTTGGCAAAAGGCAGGGGCTGAGCAGGAGAGGGGAGTGCAGATCACAAAGGGCCTTTTAGGATATCCTAAGGCCTTTCACTTTGAGTGAAATGAGGAGACACTGCAAAAGAGTGATACAATCCGACTTACGTTTTCCAAAGACCACTTTGGCTGCTGGTTGAGAACACTCTACACGGGTCAAAGATGAAAAGGGGGCAACTATTTAGCAGGATATTACAATAATTCACTAAGAGATGACAGTGGCTTAGGGAGGATAGTCGCAGTGGAGGTGATGAAAACTGGCTGGGTTCTGGACATTTTGAAGATACAGCCAATGAGATCTGTTGAAACAACCATATGACATGTCAAAGAAAGTCAGAATGACTCCAAGTCTTTTGGCCTGAACAAGAGAAAGGACTGAGTTTCTGTTCACTGAGATGAAGAAGGCTGCAGGTGGAAACTGTTTGAGATAGGCAGAGATCAAGAGCTGTTTTTATACCTAATGGTTTTAAAACATCAGACATCCAAGTGAAGGCATCAAATCACCAGATAAATATTGGAGTCTAGAGCTGGAGAGAAAAGTTTAGCTGGAGGCAGAAACGTGGGAATCACTGGTTACATGGATGGTACACGAAGCCATGAAACAGGTACTCAACATGAATATAACCTCTAAAATTAAGCAAACCCCAAACCCCAGAATCAGCACTAGTTGAAGCACCTGACTCTCTGAGGGCTTGCCTACTACTAGCGCACATCAGTTCTACTTCCTCACCGCTTGAGAGTTTTTAAGAGGCCTAACAAATGAATTAACGCAAGGCTTTACCTCCACAAGGAAAGCCTACAGCTGAAGTGGGAGAATAAGGAGGTGCCACTCTACTCCCTATGCCCTCTTGAAGGTGTGTGTGTAGGGAATTAGTTACACCCAGTCTAAGAAAGGAAAAGCACTGATAAGTCTAGAAACCAAAAAGATGGCAGAACGTTCACGTCTGGAGGGAGAGAACTGGAGAAACACTTTATAGTATAAGACAGATATTCTCATTCTACCTGTAAAGGAAACAGTAAAAAACCAGGGAAAGGGGAAACTGCGTAGATATATGCAACCCATGCAAACTTTCTAACCATGTAACACTGCATGTCTATATACGATAGCAAGGTAATACTTATTCTATATTTGCTTCTAGTTTAATAATTTAGAAGGTGCAACAAAGGAAGAATGTTATACTGAGGATTAGCAAAACTATCATAAAAGAATTTTCAATGCTTGAAAGTGGAAGCAAAAGCAACTCTGCCCCAGAAAGAATGTCATGATTTAAGAGTCAGGAGTGTTTATATTTGCTTAAGAACTTAGGAATTAAAATTCCCTGCACTGGAGAATTCACTTTAAGACAGCTGCCATACAACAATCAATGCCCATATTGGTGCTCTCTTAAACCTATTTTCAGCTCCTCCTTTTTCTGATGTACTACAGAAACCCTGCAAAGAAGACTTTATTCAAAGGCTTAAAGGAATAAGTAAGAAAAAACACTGAATTTTGTTAAGTGTTCTCTGTACTGAGAGTCACTTACAAATACATCACCCCTTCTGCAAACGTCCATTTTCAAAACGAATGCCCTTTCCATAAATTTCCATTCCCTGTGTGGCTTTGTGTTAGATGGCTTCTCATTCAGAAGCAGAACAGAAAATGATGCATAATGTCTAAAACTATACATGTGAGACATATATACATATACCTACTAGGAATAACTAGTTAAGTGAGAGGTAAAGGTTTACCCTTTAGGTTGTACCACATTAAATGAAGAATTACACCTTTGCCCTGCTTCTCTTCTGAAGCAAAGTGCTAGCCTTTTCCAGAAAAGCTTCTCATTCTGAGAACTGTCTCCCTTAAAATACCTGAAGAAGATATTTTTCCAAGTTCCTTTCACCTTTAAGTCTTTATGCAACTCTTAGACTCCTCAAGTAGTCTGGCAATTATCCAATAGCCTATTGTTATCAACACATACTCTAAAATAGTTGAGGTTTCCCAGGGTTTGGATCCCAGTGTACTGCTATGTTTTATCATAGATATCCTAAAGCCTTCCTTCAGTGACTGACTTCTGCAAATTCCCAGCTGTGGACACAGGTGGCTTCTCAGATGAGGTGACTTTCTGACTCTGCCTAAGAATACACTATTGATGATAACTGAATTCTCAGACAGGAAGAAAATAAAGACTCTAACAGGGCTGTCTCTCTCAAATAGTCAAGATTTCCAAACCAGGCAAAGGTTTAAACCTGCTGTAACAATTCTGAGAACACCACAGAAATGAAGTAAAACTTCTTTAGATATTTATTATTGGCTTTGAAACAATGGTTTTCAGCAGCGTGAAAGAGAAAGATCAGAATCACCCAAGCAATTTTTTCAAGCCACAAATAACCACCCCTTCTCACATGAAGAGTCACACAAGCCCTTTTTAGAATTAGCTACACATACATGACGGCATCTCCAGGAGTATAGGGTAAAGCCAGCAATGCGTGATTTTTAAAAATAATAATAATAACAAAAGTCATGTAATATGTCCTGCCACCAACTTACCTCCCACCTCAGAATCATCCCAGATTAAAAACAAATGCTTTAGAAAATATGTTGCATTTTTAGAAAAAAAAAAAAAAAGCAACTATTCATGTGAATGATGCAGCTGCAAAGTTTAACAGGAGATCAAAGACATTTTGACATTTAGGACATAAATACTTGGCCCTTGGGTGGCCACCATCACTGTTCTCCCCTTTGCCTGTTCACCTCAAAAGCTGCAAGACTCTCCTGCTTGCAATGAGTCACCCACCATTACTCACAAATTTCTGCCAAGTTCACGTCAGCAGCTGTTGTTTTCAAAGTCAACATCCATGCTGTAATGTTTTGAGGTTTCTCCATTACTTTATAATATTTCTTCTATTTCTCTGCTGTCTTCCCAGCCAAACTTGCATTCAGAAGCAGGCATCTTACTAGCATTGCTCTCATAAACAAATCCAGGATATCAGAAGTACAGAGTCAACCATAACTAACATTTTAACTAAAATTTGTTATGTCATTCTACAGTTTCTCAACAAAATACTCTCACATCCTTCAAACAAATAACCACTATATTACTTAGAGGCTGTGAAGGTAGAAGACTTTCTCAATTGGAAACACGTTTGGGTCTATGGTAGGGTTGTGATTTCAATTTTTGCAGTTAGCTAAGGCAAAGAGACACACTGCAAATTTTCTTCACATGTCTGGAATTTAAACTTTTATTAGGTATGGAAACAGTAGACTAACTAATCTACAAACATATGTTCATATTACCAAATAAATAGAGCTTTTTAAAAATGTTAACATTTGCCCTATAGGCATGTAAGAACTTGGATTAGGTCTTCAGTATGTAGAACTGAATATGAGGTATCTTGTGAGATAAAAACTTCTATCTCTTTTTTCTTTGTATTACTTACTTCTCCAAGAAAAAAAAAAAAACTTCTGATCTTGCATCAAGTCACAGAATGCCTTTCAGACAATATCATAATGCCACTGAATATTTTAAACATATATAGTTAAAAATTATTTTTCCAATTTTCCAGAGCTGAAAAGGAAACATCTAGAAAAGCTTGAATTGCCAAACTTTACTAAAATATATTAGCAGTTAAAAAGCAGAGCCCTGAACTCACTGAAGGGCAGATGGAGGTATTAAAGAGCACCCTATTCTCTCTGGAGAACTCGGTTGTGCGGCTGTATGTTAAGTGTGTGGGGAAGCACTGGCAGGAGGAGGAGGTTGGGATGTCTGAGGTGGATGGAAGTTGGAGTATAATTGCTCTCTGATAGTAGAACAATGGAGCTGTAAAAAGCTCTGCTTCAGTTCAACTCAGCTTTCTCTCCCTCTTTCCCTCCCACCTACATGACAAACAGAACACAATCAGGCACTTTTTGTCCCTGACAGTGACTATTACCAGGAAAAGGACCACGGTAAAAGCATGTCTTATGCAAGATCAATCTCCTAAGGAATATTTTATAAATAACTAACAAAGCATTGTCAGAGTGGGATATTTGTGAGGTGCTAAAATAGGGAAAAGGAGGTTGATGATCCATTTCAAACATTTCCATTTATTTTATCACTTATATTTCTGACTTTTCCTTTGCCCCTCTTCCTACTATTGCCATCACTTGGTTGGTAAGGGGGCGGCAATATGACTCCGCAATTCAGTTGACTGGGATACATTTTCCAGCACTCAAATGAAAAGGTACTAGATGAGAACCAAAATCAGAAAGAAGCCCAAAATTGTAGTTCTGTCTATGCCAAATACTAACCAAGAGACCCTGGATTAGTCACTTAGCCTCTCTGGGCTTCAGACTACTTATAAAATTTATTTCATAAATATGTCTGATGTGAAACGTAATATGAAAGTCAAAGATAGTAATACCTCACCTACCTATCTCAGGGAGCTGTATAGGCACTAGGCACTATATGAATGTAAACAAAGTTTAGAAGAAAATTGTTGAGTTCAGGATCTAAACTGAATATGCAGATATATTTTTATGGATCTTATTGGCCTTCATTTTTAATTGCAACATTCAATTCAAAGTTAATAGCAATATTCAAAATGACCAAAGCCAATAAATTAAGTATTTAAGTGCTGCCTAGATGTCCACTGCATGCCATGTACTAAGAAGGGTAAGAAACATTAGGAAGGCTGAACTGAGATCTTCCTCCATTTACCATCTAAACAGGAAGGTACATGGGAAACCACTAAGGAATGGCACAAGTCAGTACATAGGTGCAGTGACAAACACCATAGGAATGCAACGATGAGCTGGAATGAGTTGGAGTAAAGAGGAAAGACTTGGTGAAGGAGATGGGGCTCCAATGGGGCCTTGGAGGAACTTCAAGTTGTTGTAACAGGGGAGAGAAGAAGAGAAGCATAGGAAAAGGCTGGAGAATCCTGGCTTGTGGACAAGGGAGAGTTTTAAAAGCACACGATGATCTTGGATATATAGGATAAGATAAAATGATAAAGGGCTGTGACTGCCTGAGTCTCTGGTTTTGATAAGTCACTTCACATGACTCTAAGATGTTGGAGGGTTAAAACAGTGTGGGGACTGAAGGATGAGGAGAGATTACATAGAGCTCAATAGAAGACCAGTGAAAAAGTTCAGGTATCAAGTGATGAAATCCATTCATCAGAATAGTAGCAACCAGAATGGACACTTGAAACCAAGACCACAGTTCCTGGGGACTGATAAGATGTGGAGGATGAAGAAAGAGAGAGAAATCAAAGACTATTCCAATGTTTTGGTTATCAGGGACCAGAAGAATGGTTATCCCATTGAATAAGTGGAAATGTTATAAAATGAAGTCAGTTTGTGAACACACATCAGTTTTGGATATATTGGGTTTAGAGGCATGAGCTAAGGGTAGAGATGTGAGAAGTTCAAAATTCCACACCAAAGCACAGACCTAGAGCCCCGACTTAAGATATAGATGGAGCTAGAGCTCAGAGATTAACAGTTGATTGAAAAGAACTGGCCAAGGCCTACTTCCGTGAGGAAATACTGCCCACAAACAGTGATAGAAGAGAAGTCATGCAAGACAGAAAAAGGTGATACAACAGAGAGATTAGAATCCCAGTTTTTCTAATACTTGATAAGCTTGAGAAAGTAACTTAAACTCTACTTCTTCATCTGATAAATAAGACACCTACCACTATAAAGTTGTTGACAAGACTAAGTGAGATTAAGTGACAAAGTATGCAAATCACATTTAGCAACCTAAAAACCAGAGAACGAAAACAAGAAAAAGAGCTATCATAAAAAGCAGGGGCTTGTTTTTCAAGGTAAAATCAGAGAATGGAACTGGTCAAAGGAACATTTTAGCAAATGCCAACGGTCTGAAATGTAAGAAAGTACAGCGCATAACACACAAAAAGTTAAGGACCCACTCACTGCAGCAATTATCTAATCAGGGGAAGAATTCAAGAATGCCTTTGCGCTTGCTATTCTCTCTCCCTGGAATGCTATTCCCCCTCTGGATTGTGCTAAAATATCACCTCGTCAAAGACACCCTGACCCTATCTGAACTATTATTCTTATTATTCTCTACCCTTTTATCCTGCTTCATTTTTGTTCACTGTAATACTACTAACAATATTACATAGTTGTTTGCTATTAGTTTCAATCATAGGAAAAGGAACTTTGTTTTCTGAGATATCCCCAAAATCTGGCCATAGTAGGCACTCAATAAATATAAATTAAAAACTCAAACTACCTCATCATAAAGAGTAAATGCATTTGGATTTGGTAGAACACTACAGAAATGCAACATAAAGTGAATTTCCTTCTCTGGATCACCTTGAAAAAACCTTCTGCCTGATATTAAGAAAGAAGTTCAGTGGTCTTCATAAGCACTACTAGTGTAAATCCGTAACAGCCATAGATGAGTAAACTTACAGTCACCTTCAGAAAAGCACATTTACTAATAGTTACTGAATGCCTACCATGTACATCAGAAACAAAAGGTTTGGGGCATTTTGCAGGGAGTAGGTGGAGTGATTTCCCAGCATCAGAAAATTTTTAAACTACTACATAAATGCTACCTATTTCCAGAATTCACTTCTCAAGTTCCCAAATGCACCTCAAAGTTGTCTCTATATGTAACACTTCCTTCAACACACATTGATCCACATGTCTTCTTTCACCATTACCTTGTTTGTGGGCCATTATTACTCCTAAATATTTTAAATGTCTTTGTCTATCACTGGGGAGATTCACCTGTGATATGAGAGATGCCCAATGTACATTTAGTTAAACAAAAATAAGAATACACTCCAATGCACGATAACAGACAAACAAATGAATACTGGGTATCCTGTAGCAAGGTTCCAAATTCACAGCAATTGAATCTTAGAAAGAACATTAAAGGTCATCTGGTCCAGTGGACTGCAAATGTCAGGCTTCAATGAACTTTTTACTGATCTATGTCAAAATGAGGACAATGTAATAAGTTTTCATAAGGCTAAGTTTTTTAAATTTAAAGACAATCCTTTAGTCAGATTATATTCTTCCCTATATTTGAGGAAGGATATTAAAATGTTTTTTTCTTTCATGAAAAGATGGTGATAGTTGATCATTGTTGTTTCATAAATAATTCTTTTACTTAGCAAAACAAAAAACTTAGCAATTGTTAGACTTCAATTGTTTTTTTCTTTTTTTAATTTTACAGGTCAGTTAAATTAAAAAATGTGAGAACCTCTGCTCTAATCCAACCAATTTTCTGCTGCCTAAATGCCTTAGAACATGGTCAACAAGTTGTTTTTCTGCCTATGCATGAACACCTCTGACGACAAGTCTCTAGTAATGTGGAACCATCAACTGAAAAAAGATATGGTTCTATCTGAGGGATGTTTGCTTAGTTTTGTGAAGGAAAAGCAAAAAAATCAAGGCTTACAGAGAGTAAGCCGACTTGTGAAAATGGAGCCAGTAAAAAAACAAGTGCCAAGAAAACTATCAGTAAGAGAAGATCAGAGGGATGCACTCAGGCCTATACCTCACAGTCTTCCTTCAACTTATTATGAAAATCCTTTATACAAATAACTATAAAAGCCAGACTGTAAAATACATTCCTGAGGTCAGGGCTGGTCAATTTACATTTCCTTTTGCACATCTCAGTTTACCATCTGAAATTCCTTTACTAATCTACATCTAAACTACATCTCTTAATTTACTACCTGAAATTCCTTTACTAATCTACATCTTTTAGTTACACATCTTTCAGGTTTGATCAGAAGCAAATGTAACACAGTCTCAATATCACCCAGACCCCAGAATGCAACAGAATCTAAATGCCACATATACTCAAGTATGCAAAAAACAATAAGCACAAATATATAGTCCAACGACAATTTTTAATTATATGAGAATTAAAAAGGATGAAAGTTGGAGGCAAGGAATAGAAAAAGCACAAAAGATCAAAAGCTAATTTCAAGGAGTCCATCCTGAAGGAACCAGGAATGGTGGGTACAGATGCCTGACCTCCCTCCAAGACAATGTGCCAACAGGCCAGTGGAGAACAAGGTGGGATCTGAGAACAATGTAAATTTGGATGTTAAAAGAGAACACAAGCAAAAGCACCACGCACAGTGCCAGGCAGAGACAGGCATTCAAATATTTGCACATTGAATGAATTAATAAACAGACACTTACACAAAGAGAATCTGGGGCCGTGCTTCCAACCATACCATAAGGCACTTTAAGTCCAGGTCATCTTTCTTTGACTTAAAGCTCAGGCTAAAAATCTAACTTCATGAAAAGCTGAGTCTTCCTAATAGTTTCCACTGGCCTCTGTTCTAGCCCAGCTCTGGCAGTGAGGCCCGGTAAAGTTCCTTCCTAAAGACACTGCCTGCAAGTCTCAAATCCGGCACACGGGATCCATGGTGGAGGGATGTTAATGGGAGTGGAGGCAAACAGGCCAAGGGGTGGCAAGGAAAAAAACTATTTCTGATCCACAGAATGGCAAATAACACCATAACGAGTTCTTGAATTAGGTTTAATCCTGGACAGAACCAAATGAAAATAAAAACCTACTTGTATTTATAATTAAATAGACAGAAACAATGAAAAAGTCTCACCAACTTTAGCCACCCCTGATTGAAAGGAGTTTTAACAATTCTTTCATCCATGCTGGCATTCCAGGTTTTCCATTATATCTCAGCCTCTCATTGTTCCAGCACTATTGATGGAATCTCAATGCCAAAAATGGTGCTGGTCATCAAAATTATGATTAGCTGATCTACCCTAGAGTCAGTTTATCAATGTTTCAATGCATACATCAATTCCATTTTTTATTATTTCAATTTAAATCATCTGTGTCTCTATTCCCTCCCTCCAGAGTCTGCTTTCCCACACCCTTCTTTTCACCTGCATTCTAAGTATTCCCTTGTTCTTTCCTTTAGTTCCCTCTGTTCCAAAAGTAAAAACGAACTGCAGGAACTTATGTAGAAGGCAGGTTTACTACAGATAGCATACCTACATGTTACATATTATATACCATATGTTGTCTAAATACAGCTAGCATATCCTGCTTTAAGTGCTTCTGAGCCTGGGCAGACCCCCGTGTGCTCATGCTGCTGATGTGAACCATCCACCATCATATTTCCTAGGGGTTCAGGTGACTTCCTCCAGCCTGCTGAAGAACATGACCAAATCTCAGAGCCCTCAAAGCCACAGCTATCGAGAGGTGACTAAGCCCCTGCTTCTGTCAGCCCAGGAAGGCCAATTCAAGAGTCTTATCTACCCCCTAGATTTCCACGACCTGTTCCACTCAAGCTAAAAATTCTGAAACGCACTTTTAGAAACTGTCGTTCCAGAATCCCATTAGCTCTCCTAAAAGGGCTGAACATCAAAAAATTATTCAACCCAAGCCAAGTATCCTTATTTTGGCTGGAATTCTGCCAAATAACCACAAGAGACTGGTGCGGTACAATCGGCATGGAGTGAAGCTTGCCAAATTTGACCGGAGAACGACAAGCCTCCATGAATAAGCTCTCATGAAAAGGTAAACCATTCTTCAGGATGAGGTTTGTCTGCGATTTGAAAAGTCAGATTCAAAGGACTCTTGTTCCTTCCTAAGAGAAGAGGGAACCAAAACTGAAATTTTCGAAACTCCTGGGTATTTACAGTTCACTTTTACCAAGATGTTTTTAAAACTAAAAACTAAAATTAAAAAAAAAAAACCCTTGTTCTGAATAATGCAATAATGTCTTCTACATAATGTTTCAGCTATTATTTCTAGAAAGTAATTCTGTTGCCAGTGATCTTGAATGTACTTGGGTACCAAAGAAAAAAGACACCTGTGCCTGGCAGGTCATACGCTACTAATTTGCCCGAGGTACGAAGGAAACAGAAGATGCTGATTTCTGGATAAAACGTTCTGCAGTGCCAGGTAAAAGAGGTCACATGCCCTGAACGGCCGCCGCTCATTTAGAGTGATGCAAAAGCTCCTCAGATATTAATTTTGTTAGAAATTCGGGGAATCAAGCAACCTAAGATCAATTCATTTAGACAGCGGGTGACTGGTACTTTCCAGTTTCCTTTTTTCAACGGACTCAGTGCATCCTAGCCTGATCTCTTATAAAGGGGTAGGCAAACTGGGCACCAGGTGCCTATGCATTTCAGGGAGGCACACACAGGACCTGCAGGGTCACCCATGCACAGCCCCACCCCGAATCTTCTATCCGCCCGAGATGGGGAAGACCCTTCCCCAGAAATCCTGGGCAGCGTTTTAAGTCACCGCCGGGCCAGCCTGAGTTTCCGTCCGCGTCCGCTCAGGACTGCGGGCACAGCGCCTCGTCACGCCCCGCATCTCCCACCTCCCGCCGGCCCCGGCGGCTGTCCCCAGAGCTGCGCCCGCGGCCGGCGACACGCGCCGCAGCGGCGCGCTTATCCGCAGCGGCGCAGCCCGCCCGCCCGCTCACTCACGCGGGAGGCAGCGGCGGCGTCTCCATTGTGGCTCCTCTCGGGCTTCAGAACGCAGGCACCGACCAACACAGCCAGCACCATTCCAGCCGCGGACGCCGGCACTGCCCGCCCGCCGAGCCGCGTTCCATCCGCCCCGGAGGGGGCGCCGCGCTCTCCTCACCGCGCGCCACCACCTGCGGCGGCGGCCCCCGCGGCCATGGCCCGCTCGGCCGGGCGCGCTCCGTCTACTGCGCGGCTCCCGCGCTCGCCCGAGTGCGGGGCGGCGGCGACGGGACCGGCGGGCGCGCGGGCTCGGCCACTTCCGGGTTCGGCCCCGGCCGGCGCCGACGCTGTGACGGGACTGCGATGCGGCCTCCCGCGGCGGCCGAGTACCCCTCCCTCGGCGCCTCCCCTTCCTCCTGCTGCTGCTGCTGCTGCTGCCGCTGCCGCTGCCGCTGCTGCTGCTGCTTCTGCTTGTGGAGGCGGGCGGGCGCCAGCCGGGTGCGGGGCGGGCGTGCCCAGACGCTGGCCCGCAGGCCGGGACGCGGGCGGCGGCCGCCCACAGCGGGTCTTTGGATCGCCGGGACGGGGGCGCTGGAAAATGGGAGCGGAGGGGGTTCTCCGTGCAGAAAAAGGGCGGCCGAACGCACGGCGTAATAATGCTCGGTATCCACTTGCTGCTCTGCTTTGCGGGCGTGTACACGTTATTCTTTTCATTTGTGCCTGTACCCAGGGAGATGGGAAGGGTAGGCATAACCAACCAGTGTGCTTACAAATGGTGGGACTGAGGCAAGAAGAAGTGATTTGCCTGTCCAGTGTCCCAGGCAAGAAGCTGGCTCTCCCTCCTCAGTATGCTATCCATTCCTTGGACAAGTGAAGTGAGCACCTGCTAGGCAAGGTTTTAGTGCTGGGGATGTGACAGCAAAACAAAGTCTTTCTGCTTGTGGAGCTGTCCATCTAGACGGGGTGACGGAAACAGTAAGTGATGCTTACCATGAAGAAACATAAATGAGGATGAGGAGAGGGAAAGAGATTTTAGAAAGAGTGGTCAGAGAAGGCCTCTCAAAAGGCATGAGTTAAAGAGAGATGGAATAACAGGGGCTTTGAGTAATGCAAAGAATGCCTAGGGCAGAGGGAAGAGCAGCGTGGAGACTGCTAAGCAAGATCCTGCCTGCCTTGTTGAGGAACAGGAAGGAGAACAATGCAGCTGGTGGTTCTCCAAGTATGCCCGCTGGAAGCAGTAGCACCTGCGAACTTGTTAGAGATGCGAATTTTCCAGTCCCACTTTAGACCTACTGAACCAGAAACTCTGGGGGTGGGGCCCAGCAGCGTGTGCTTTAACAAGCTTTCCAGATAATGCTTGCTGGGGCCGCGAGGTTGGGAGACCCTCTAATAAAGCAGAGTGAGGTTAGGAGGACGGCGGCAGGAATGGGTGTGGCGAGGAGTAATCACAGATCACCCAGGCCTTGCAGGCCGTGATAAAGGACTTGGCTTTTACTGAGATTAGAAGCAATTAGAAAGTGGTGAGTAGCTTGATCTGATCATTAAAAGGATGATTTTTCTGGGATTTGTTTGAAAATATCCCACAAAAAGAAGGACAGAGGCCGGGCGCCGTGGCTCACGCCTGTAATCCCAGCACTTTGGGAGGCTGAGGCGGGCCGATCACCTGAGGTCGGGAGTTCGAGATCCGCCTGACCAACATGGAGAAACCCCGTCTCTACTAAAAATACAAAAAGTTAGCCGGGCATGGTGGTGCATGCCTGTAATTCCAGCTACTCGGGAGGCTGAGGCAGGAGAATCGCTTGAACTCGGGAGGCAGAGGTTGCGATGAGCCGAGATCGTGCCATTGCACTCCAGCCCGGGCAACAAGAGCGAAACAAACTCCGTCTCAAAAAAAAAAAAAAAAGGACAGAGAAGTGAATAGATGAAGATTTGCAAAATGTTAATTTTTGAGGCTAAGTGTTGGGTGCATAGGGGTGGTCATCATTTATGTGTGTTTATGTGTATGTTTTAAAAGATAATAATGGGCCGGGCGCGGTGGCTCACGCCTGTAATCCCAGCCCTTTTTGGGAGGCCGAGGCGGGCGGATCATCTGAGGTCAGTAGTTCAAGACCAGCCTGTCCAACATGGCGAAATCCCGTCTCTTCTAAAAATAGCCGGGTGTGGTGGTGGGTGCCTGTAATCCCAGCTACTGAGGAGGCTGAGGCAGGAGAATCACTCGAACCCAGGAGGCGGAGGTTGCAGTGAGCTAAGATCGGGCCACTGCACTCCAGCCCGGGCAACAGAGCGAGACTCCGTCTCAAAATTCATAAATAAATAAAAGTTCATAATACAAAGTTTCTTTTAAAAAAAGATGACTGATTGCTGTATGGGCAACATGCATAGCGAGGCAAGAGAGCAAGCAAGGAGATTAGCCTAGCTGGGATGAAAAGTAAGGATGGCTTGGATTAGAGTCCCAGTGATTGAGAAAAGTGAACAGGTTCTGAATCTGTTTAGAAGGTAAAGTACTCAGGAACTGCTGACAGATTAGCATATAAAAGAAAGATGATCCTAAGGGTTTTGTTCTGATCTCTGGGGAGAATTGAGTTGCCCTTTACTGGGATTGGGGATATTGAGAAAGAACAAATATTGGAGGGCAGGGTGGAGATTGTATTTGTAAACTCTGATTTAGATATGGTAAGTTTGAGATATCTGTTAAACATCCGTGTGAAGATAGGTGTAGACAATTAGATATATGTATCTGGGGTAGATATAAATTTGGAAGTTGTTAGTATACAGATGGGTATTGAGATCAACTAGATTATGTAGCTAGAGAAAAGAAGTAGACCAAGAAGTAAGCCCTGGGGCACTCCAACATTAAAAAAGAAGAGGAGGAGGACTCAGCAAAGGAGATGGTAAAGGAACAACCAGGGAAATAGAAGGAGATCCAAGGCAGGTGTCTTGGCAGCCTAGTGAAGGGTTCCAGAAAACAAACAAACAAACAAACAAAAAACCCTTAGTACACTTTAGCATGAGCTAACTTCTCTGTATGATGGTTCTGTTCAGAGCCATAATAAAACTTCCTACTTTACAAGGTTGTTTTAAGAATTAAATGAAATAATTGATGTAAAGTATATAGCACATAAATGTATAATGGAAGCACTTAATAAATGTTAGTTGCTGCTATTATTTCTGTACACTTCTGTGGCCATCAGTTATACCTTACTCTGCTAGGAACTGGGTTAAGTCCTAGAGCCAGGAGATACTGACTTAGGTTTTACCAAACCTTTGGCCTGACTTCCTTCTGCATGCAAACTCAGTGAGTAGGGCTGACTCATCAGCCATTTCAGGAACTCTTTTGAGGCGGGGGGTGGGAGGTGGACTTTTTCTATTGCTTTTGTATCTTCCACCCAAAATAGTGTTATGTGTACAAATAAATACTAAAAAATTAAGATGTGTCCATCTGACAGCTAGGCACATAACTTCAAACCATAGCCCCTCTCACATCCTCCTCTGGGTTAGTTTTGTCTATCATAATTCTTTGCTTAAGGGGTTCGACTCATCTAGCATGCTAAATGTCAACCCAAACCTTTCTTTTTTCACAACCACCCCCATTTGTAGGCTTCACAAGTAGACTGGGAAAAAGTACATTACCCACATACAATTCAGCCTTACTTGGAGTTAAATGTCACACCAAAACTGGTCCTCAGCCAGATACAGCCTCCACCCTTAACCTGTCTCTCTGCTCACAAGAGAAAGTAAACAAAAATGCTTGACAGGCTGAGCCCAAATCCAACATTACAGTGGGGAAGAAACTTTTTAACACTTCTTCCTTTGACTCTCAGTTTCACCATCTTCTCAAGTGAAGGACACTAAGGATTAGGAGCGGCTACCTAAGACCACCAAGCTCTTCTCTTTTTCATTTCCCTTGACATAAGGTCTGACTGAACATGCAACGGTGTTGACCTCCCCTTGCGTAGGTTATTACCTCCACCCACGTTTTCATCATTCTTTAGCTGAGCCCTTCACACCCTTGGCAGAGGAATGAGATCTTACAAAAGTCCATCTGCCTCCTATGCTGTTAAGATAGAACAATTCCTTAAGCATATTAGTAACCATAATCTAAAGCTAATGTAAGTAAATGGAATGTATCACTTGTAAAGAAAATAGAACCACTCAGATGAACAAGTCCGTGACAGTGGCTAGTGGCAAAAATCCCTTAGATTGAGCTGAAATCAGATGTTGCAATAGAACTAATGACATGACATGGCAGGCACAAACACATCTCATGGCAAGTATCCGGGAGCTAAGAATTGCTCCTATAAAGAAAAGACTTAACTTCACTGAAGAATACAAAACCATTAGATGCTATATTTGTAATTCCTTCCAGTGCAAAGACGGCAAGTATGAAAAGATTCACTCATTCAAAATTAGGTACTAAAGAAGATAAAGACCTTCTAAAAAGTCGCATTTTCTATCCTAAAGACTTAGTTTAAATTGCTTTACTAATTTTAAATTAGGGGTTTTGCTTTTAATATTTTGACTTAGGAGAAACTTAGCAGCATAATATATTAAGAAGCATTTCAAAATGTTCTTTTGATACTTTGCGGTTTAGCAAATGGATTTGTCAATACATTAAGATATGTATTACAAGCTTTATGGTGTCAAATGGGGTGACGTGCGTCTTGTGCTCCAGATCAATAGACAATCCTTAACTGATGGAGTCCATTGTTTCCATGAATCCAATTTACTCTTCAAATGCTTGCCTCCTTGTTTTTGTAGTCTGTAAGATAGCAACTTTACTTCCGACACAGCATACCTCCCCATTACCCTGTATCTGAGCTTCCTGGAGAAATCAATGCAAATTGTTTGCTGCAAAGTTTAATTGAAAATCTGTTGGAATTGGTACAGGAAGTATCCAAAAATAGGTTTCACACTAATGTATATCAGGTAAGCAATTTCTCTGTGTTTTAAGAAAAGGAAATTTACTTAATCTATTTTTACTTGTATATAGCTTTATGGTATCTATGTAGTCTGGTGATGTAATCCCTCATTATAGAATTATCTAGGACTGAACATCTTTCTACACAGTCAGCAGTGCTGGGGGGAAGAAAAAGCAAGTAAAAATTCTTGATAAATTATGCGAAGCATTATTAGGTTGTTGTCATTCATCTGAAATTATGCATCCACACATACACAAAAACTTCTCCCCACAGCTTCTGCCTGTCCGTTACAGCTGACTGTTAATAGCACAGGCCCTAAGCAAAATTGTGAAATAAGTTTGCCTTGGCATTCTCATTTTTCCCATTTTCTTCTCTTTTTTCATGTGTCAATACATCTCTCACCTTTGACACCATCTACAGGTCTCCAGTGTCCTCTCTCCATCCCTAATCAAAACTTAGAAATGATCAGACATCAGCCAACAGAATGATTAGTGAACTACACTTTAAAACAAATGGCTTTTAGACATGGGGTAACCTCATACTAGTATTATTTGAGCTGAATAATATCTTTATACCCTACCCCTATTGTCTTTCCTAGAATGCATTCCCATGTCATCTATATTATTTTAATTACAAAATTATTTAAAAGTTTTGATGTTTAAATGTGTCTTTCATTAATATAGGTATTACTGAATAACACTGTGAAATGAATGCTTTACTTCAATAAGGGACAATGCAGAGTATAGGAGATAAAAAGTATTCTTAAACTCTAGACCTTTTGAGACCATACCTCAGGGAGTGTGTATTACTTGCTCAAATTGTTCACATGGTAATACAAAAAGATAAGTCTTGAATTTCCACATAAATCCTAAAATTTGAGCTTGGCCCAAGTCTTGGAATTATTTTTGCAAGAAAGTGTCCTTTGCCAAGAAATCCTTTCTAGTTCTTAATCTGGTACTAGTCAGCTTCTGGATGCAGAGAAGCATGTTTAATGCAGGATATAAGTGGTTAGTCAATTCCTGAGGCATCCATATTTCTTCATTTTCCTTGTTAAGATCTTGGTAATAATCCAACCCAAGAAATAGAATTAAATCCAGGCTGCATATGTATGAGAACTATTCTTCATTGAACTAAAAATGAACCTGAGCTGCCATTTTGAAGTCTTTGTTAAAAGCCAACTAAAATTAAATCATGAGAAAAATATTCAAAGTCATATTTTCTGAGGCAAACTGATTCAAGCTGATCTTGATTGTATTATATTTAGATATACGTATCAACTTTTTTTCTATGTCACATACGGAAAATACTGACCACCCTATTTTAAATTGCAACTGGCACTCCCCCTGCACCCTCAACACTCCCTAAACTTATTTTCGGATTTGTTTTTTCCCCAAGCACTTATCACAATTTGACCAACTCTGTGTCTTATTTATTTCATGTATTTTCTGTTCTCTTCTTTGGAATGTAAGCTCTATAAAGGCATGAATTTTAGTCTGTTCAGTCCCAGGGCCTAGCAAAATACCTAACACATATTATACATTCAAGAAATACTGTTGAATGAATGAACTGGCACCAACCAAAATGTTTACCTCCAGGAACATATATTCCAACTCAAAATTCAAGCAATGTGCATTTTAATAGATATATGGCTACATCAATGTATCAAATTTATTCTTTTTTACTTTTGGAAGCATATAAACAATGATACCCAGAAATAAAGAAGGTACAGAGAAATTTTCTTTGGTTTCAGTGAGTCAATCAGCCAATAAATTTATTGAATGCCTTCTTTGATGATTACACTGTGATAGGTGAGTCCGTCTGGGGGAGCAGTTAGGAATAATATGAAACTTAGGACAAGGATTCTCCCCTTAAGATAACTGTAATCAACTTCAGACATAAAAATAAATCCAAATTTTAAATAAAACTAATTATCCCAGCACTTTGGGAGGCTGAGGTGGGAGGATTGCTTGAGTCCAGGAGTTCAAAACTGTTGTGAGCTATGATTGTGCCACTGCACTCTAGCCTGGGTGACAGAGCCAGACCCTGTCTCTAAAAAGTAAAGCTAGGCCAGGCACAGTGGCTCACACCTGTAATCCCAGCACTTTGGGAAGCTGAGGCAGATGGATCACCTGAAGTCAGGAGTTCAAGACTAGCCTGGCCAACATGGTGAAACTCCGTATCTACTAAAAATACAGAAAACTTAGCCAGGCATAGTGGTAGGCTCCTGTAATCCCAGCTACTTGGGAGGCTGAGGCAGAAGAATCACCTGAATCTGGGAATTGGAGGTTGTAGTGAGCCAAGATGGTACCACTGCACTCTAGCCTGGGTGACAGAGTAAGACTGTATCTCAAAAAAAAAAAATTTTTTTTAAATAAATAAATAAAACTAATTAAACAAAAATACCAGACAACAGAGTCTTCACAAGTAAGATAAACTCTGACTTGAGCACTTAAGAAAGAGAAAAGTGGCCGGGCGCGGTGGCTCACACCTGTAATCCCAGCACTTTGGGAGGCTGAGGTGGGTGGATCACTTAAGGCCAGGAGTTCAAAACCAGCCTGGCCAACATGGCAAAACCCTGTATCTACTAAAAAATACAAAAATTAGCCTGGTGTGGTGGCACACACCTGTAATCCCAGCTACTCAGGAGGCTGAAGCATGAGAATCACTTGAGCCTGGAAGGCAGAGGTTGCAGTGAGCTGATATGGTGCCACTGCATTCCAGCCTGAGCAACAGAATGAGACTCCATCTAAAAAAAAAGAAAAAAAAGTTTATCCATGATAAAAGCATGAAGTAGTGTAGTGTGGCACAAATGAAAAGAAGCAGCCAAATGGCAATGGTGGGATAAACGTGACTCAGTGACTAATTGGATATGAGGGGCAAGGAAGATGAAGTAGCCTGAAAATATGATGATAGAGTTGGTAAAAATAAGAAAGTCACATGGGATAGATGATGGTGTGTGGTTTTAGGCCTACAGAGTTTGCAGTAACCTCAAGATATCCCAGTAAAATGTCCAGCGGAAAGTTGTAGATTAGCCAGATCAAGGACACCTAGTACAAAGATAGATTCACTCTCATAAAGTTATTGGCCCCTGAAGAAACTGGTAATGCAGCTTTCTGTGGTCAACTACATGGTTCTTCACATTGCTCTGGGCATTGGCTGGCGTCCCAGGGCTGCTTTCTTGGTTGCTAATTTTTAAAATAATTCAAAGCAAATAATACAGGATTACATCCTTTTTTTTTTCACAAGGCTTTACTGGAAAGAAAATGATTACATTCTTATAGTAAAAATTCAAACCATAAAATGAAAGTTCTCATTGACCTTTCCCTTAATCTCCTCACCAGAAGTAGCACATGTTAACAGTTTTAAGTGTATCTTTTCAAAC
This sequence comes from Pan troglodytes, assembly GCF_028858775.2. NCBI lineage: Eukaryota > Metazoa > Chordata > Mammalia > Primates > Hominidae > Pan > Pan troglodytes. The sequence goes on along the minus strand of NC_072401.2, from coordinate 166,840,047 downwards.
ATTTTTCTGTGTAGTTGCATACATATGTGGTACACATGGAAATAGGTGGGTTTGTATTTGTTTCATGTAAGTGGAATCATGCTGTAGGTACCTTCAGCCCATTAGCAGCTGCTAAGGAAGGCTTACTGCCAATTTGCTGTAACTGTGGGAGACCCAGGCAGGGAGAGCTCAGCTGCCAGTTGCCAGTACATGTACAAGTTAAAATGATGCAAATTTCAGGGAAAAACTTGAATACTAGAAGGTTGACTAATGCATTAGGTTAAAGAGTACCTAGTGCCAGGTGAGTACTACATTGCATCTTAGTACCACAGACAACTTCCTCCTCCATTCTGACCAAAACATACCCACTCTTTTGGAAATCTTATTTTTGCTCTAATCCTTAAGGAGATAGATTCAAAGCCACTACTCCTCCAGTAAAGATTCGGTTTTTTTTGTTTGTTTTTTGTTTTTTTTTTTTTTGAGACGGAGTCTTGCTCTGTCTCCCAGGTTGGAGTGCAGTGGCGCGATCTCGGCTCACTGCAAGCTCCGCCTCCCGGGTTCACGCCATTCTCCTGCCTCAGCCTCCCAAGTAGCTGGGACTACAGGCGCCCGCCAACACGCCCGGCTAATTTTTTGTATTTTTAGTAGAAACGGGGTTTCGCCGTGTTAGCCAAGATGGTCTCGATCTCCTGACCTCATGATCCGCCCGTCTCGGCCTCCCAAAGTGCTAGGATTACAGGCGTGAGCCACCGCGCCCGGCCAAGATTCGTTTTTTAAAAAATTGGATTTTACATTGCCTGAAGTTCTTAATATTTCTAGACTCTCTATTTCTATTTTTCATATCTTTTGTTCCAAATTTTACTTTTTCTCTCTATGATTTTTCATTCCAGTTACCTCATCTAGGAAGACCTGGAATGAGGGATTAGAGAGCAGATTTATGGTGGATATCTATTCATTGTATTTTGGTCAAAAGCTGCAGAAATTTTATTCTTTTGTATTTTAGTTCCCAGTTAAACCTTCCTAAAGCCATAGTAATTACATACCTACTTATAATAATGATTTACTTTAAAGCATATTTAAATATTGCAGCAACATGCATTTTATTTAACTCAATTCATCTTTAAAGTTCTAACTGTGGGAAGCTATATGTGTTCATAATTACAGTTTATTTGAATGTGTAGTATTTTTGGAACAGTGAAGCACCATACTTTGGGGGGGTGACATGAAAATAATTTATGTATTTTTAAATGAATCAAAGTTTTTCTTAATGTTCAGTATCTAGGATAATTTGAAAATTCATTGGTTCAGTTTTGTATCATAAGCTATGAATAAAAATATCTTTATACAATGGAACCTCACTTATGTGGTTTTCAAAATCCATCATGTGACCACCACCAACTACTTTGGTAATTGTGGTGATTAAATCATCTTTGAGAGATTTTTCTCTCATACCTTATTCCACACCAAATAATTTCTGTGAGTAAGTGGAGGTATCTTTCACAGGGCCAGCTGAAAATGATTCATACTTCACCAACAACTAATTATAGTTATACTCTCAGAAAAATATGGCTGAAGCCTCTTTGAAAACTCAGTTAGTCCATTTACCTAATTTCAAATGGGAGTATAACCGATTTTAAAGGCATTCAGGGAATATTCAAGAACTTTCTCCAGTAACTCATTGTACAATTTTACAGTCCTTTTCAAGATTCAGAACTTAGCACTGTGTTTGCTGTGGAGGCAGATTCAAAATATAACCTGCCCAGAAACAGCTTGCCCACCCCGAGGAAATTTTAGGATATACATACTAAAATTATAGAGGAATATGATTTATGGGTGCAATGATAATTTGGGGGTGGGATTATTCCAGTAACACTTTCTGGAAGAGGTATAATTTGATCTGGACCTCAGGGGACATGTAGGATTTAGATTAGCAGAGAAGAAAAGGGAGCAGCTTCCTCATGTAGGGGAAAAAAAAAATAGAAATGTTGGACCTGGCAGAAATTATAGGTCAGCCCCAACTGGAATTGAAGAGCAGTAAGTGAGATTAAAGAAGTTAAGATGAGATATTTTCCCTGGGCCTCCCCCCACACCCCCAAAGCTTTTAAATTTATCTAATAAGCTAGAAACCACTGAGACTTTTTAACAAGGGAGTACAATATTCAAGTATGATATTTAGTGAGATTTATCTGGCTGAAGTAGTTAGACCTAATTAGGAGTTGGGAGATTTTGGAAGGAAGGATATTGATTAAGGAGTCATTACATGTGCATCAAAATTTTAAAAATAGATGTATCCTGTGATATAGCAATTCCACTTCTAGGAATTTATCCTAAAGACATAATCATATGGCCAGGTGTGGTGGCTGAAGCCTGTAATCCCAGCACTTTGGGAGGCTGAGGCAGGTAGATCACTTGAGGCCAGAAGTTCAAGACCAGCTGGCCAACATGGTGAAACCCAGTCTCTACTAAAAATACAAAAATCAGCCAAGCGTGGTGGCACACACCTGTAATCCCAGCTGCTTGGGAGGCGGAGGCAGTAGAATCACTTTAAACTGGGAGGCAGAGGTTGCAGTGAGCTGAGATGGCCCCACTGAATGCTAACCTGGGCAACAGAGTGAGACTCAGTTTCAAAAAAAAAAAAAAAAGAAAAGAAAAGAAATATTCATACATGCACATGAGTCAGCTACAAGAATATTTAGTGCAACTTATTTATATAATAATATACTGGAAAACCAAATTGGCCCACAGGTTACTGGATAAATATTATTATAAAACCACCATATAGTAGACTACTATGGGACCATTAAAATTGACACAGTATAAGAAAACTTAATGTCATAAAAAGATGACATATTGTTGAAAGGAAAAAGTAAGTTAGAAAATACTACCTGCCTGGGCAACATGATGAAACCCTGTATATATAAAAAAAAAATACAAATATTAGCCAGGCATAGTAGCATGCACCTGTAGTCCCAGCTACTCAGGAGGCTGGTGCGGGAGGATCACCTGAGTCCAAGGAGATCCAGGCTGCAATGAGCCATGATCACACCACTGCACTCCAGCCTGGATGGCAGAGTGAGACCCTGTCTCAACAACGACAACAATAAAAGATACTGTATACAGTATGAGCCTATTTATGTAAAAGAAAAAAAGTGTCTGTGTGTGTGTGGTGTGTGTGCATCTCTGTAACTGGTAAGCTGAATAAATGTGACACATTTTGATTGCATAGAAAAATTCAATTTTTGCTTCCATTGTCCCTTTACACATGTATTCATTGGTGTGATCTTTTTCTATCCTAAGATGAAACATTGAACAGGCCCATGACTCTCAGATAATAAGAAGTCCCCCAGCCACTTAGTGCTAAAATGCCACAACTCAGCCTTAAGTAATAGTTAAAATTCCAAATTTAACTTTGTGTTCATTTTTCTGCCCCTCCCAATCATTGACCTACTTCAGTCTAAAATCTTGTACTGAGGAAAGTGAGGAAGGGGGTGAAATCCCTCTGTAATACTCTTTAGACTTAAGGTAGCTAAGGAGGACATGTAAATTCTAGAACCACCACTACACTCCAAATCTGTAAATTAACCACCTCAATTTTTCATTACGTTGTGTAAAAAATGGAGCCAATAATACTTGGCCTACCTACATCTTAGATTTATTGTGAACATCAAATTATATCATAGAAGCAGAATTATTTTACAGAGTTAAAATTGTTTTAGTAGTGTATTATCAAATACAACGAACTAGACTAGAGATCCACAAACCAAATCCATGCAGGAGGCCAGGAAGGTAGCTAAATAACTAATCAGGCTAGGTGTAAGGTGATAAATAGCAACTGATATCTGACCTTAATGTTGAGAAGCAATACAGAGAAGTAGTGAATATGGTGAATTAGAAATGGAGAGCTCATGCCTCAAATCTGAGCTGCTTATGCTGTGTAAAAATGCAGGCCATTTTGTTACCTCTTTTGATATTTCAAGGGAAGCTAGAAATTCTGATTTCTATGTAAAATATTCTAATATTTCCATTTTTTTTTTACATGAAGTTTCCCTCTTGTCACCCAGGCTGGAGTGCAATGGTACAATTTCAGCTCAGTGCAACCTCTGTCTCCCAGGTTCAAGCGATTCTCCTGCCTCAGCCTCCCAAGTAGCTGGGATTACAGGCATCCACAACCATGCCCGGCTAATTTTTGTATTTTTAGTAGAGACGGGGTTTCACCATGTTGGCCAGGCTTGTCTCGAACTCCTGAGCTTAGGTGATCCACCTGCCTTCGCCTCCCAAAGTGCTGGGATTATAGGCATGAGCCACCTCACCCGGCCTAATTTTTCAATGTCGACAGCTGATTTAAATATCAAACACTGTGTATACCAATAATTAACTAATAATTAATAAAGGCTTAATTAATGAGAAATAATAAATAATTGATAGGAATCATTAATAATTGTAATGATTGATAATATATAATAATTAACAATTACTAAAGATTATAAGCAATTTGAAGGCAGTGACATTGATTTTTATTTCTGTGGTCTCAGTACTTTATACAATGTCTGACATATTTGGTGCTTAATAAATGCTGGTAAAATAAATGGAGGCATGTTGCTAAATTGAAAGACTATTTCTATAGGTGGAGATATCAAACAAGTCAACACTGCCTTTAGTGTAAGGCTTCTTTTTATAAATTTCATCATAATGCACCCTCCTTTTTATTTTTCCTAATGATTCGAAGTAGAAGAAAGAAGCAGAAGAAAGATAAAGGAATAGATGCAAAATAGGAGGCTAATGGGAGCAAAGAGATAAATAAGTTAAATAAATAAAACCATAAGATGCTTAGTTATTCCTGGTGCTTTACTTAATCTCTTGGAATGAAGTTAAATCAGTCTAATTAAAGTGGATGGATTTAGCTAACTAGGAGGTAGAAAGAAGAGGATTGGCACCTAACTTAGGGTAGATAGGTGTCTGTTTTGGGGATAGCGGGTAGTCAAAAGACTTCCTGGGGATGTGATGTTTCTATTTAATTCAACAAACATCTATTGAATATTTACTATGAAATGTATCAGCAAACAAAACATCCCCAGTGGTCATGGAAACTTTATTTTAGTGAAGGAGACAGATGATAGACATAAGAAATTAGAAAATTATATAATATATTAGAAGATGTGATGGCCAATTTGATGTGCCAGTTGGCCAGGCTGTAGTCCTTAGTTATTCAGTCAAACACCAGTGTAGGTGTTGCTGTGACCATCATCCTAGAAATCCGGATGGGTCTGATTCAGTGAGGTGAAAGACCTTACAAGTAGAACTGCAGTTTCCCTAAAAAACAAATAATTCTGCCTATGGACTGAAGCCTTAGCTTGTGCTTGGGAATTCAGTCTGTTTTTTCTGACAGCCTGCCCTACAGATCTTGGTTTGCCTAGCCAGCCCCCACAGTTGCATAAGCCAGTTCCTTGCAAGGATATATATATATATATATATATATATACACACACACACACACACACACACATCCTTCTGTGTATATATATTCATATATATATATATATATATATATATATATATCCTTGTGGTTTTGCTTCTCTGGGGGATTCCTGACTATTATAGAAGGTGATAGAGTAAAAGGGAGAGTGAGAGTGTAGGGTAGCATTAGGGAGCAGATTGCAGATTAATACTCAGTTTAGGTTTCATTGAGAAGTATTTGAGCAAGACTTAGAAAAGGTGAAGTAGTTAGGCAAGTCTGTTCTTTCAGGACAAGCATTTCGAGCAGAAATAACAGCTAGAACAAAATCTCTAAGGTAGGATTTTTGAGAAAGAACAAGAAGACCAGTGTGGCTGGAGCACAGTGAAGGAAGGAGAGAAAAATCAGAGAGGTAAGGAGCAGGAGTGGAAGACTCAGAACTTGCAGGACTTGTGAACCATTGCAAGGATCTTAGATCTTACTCTGAGTGAACCGAAGAACCATTGCAGCTTTGATTCTCTGCATGGTGATATGATCTGACTTATATTTTTAAAGGATCATTTCCATTGAAAAATGACAACCATGTTTAGAGCAAACTATGGGGTAAGGATGGAGAGATGTAAGAAAAGAAGCAGAGAAATCTGATGAGGTATTACAATAACTCAGGTGACTGATGATGGTGATGCTTCATCAGAGTCTTGAAGGCAGACCTGATATTTAGGTGGTACACACCTGATTCTGATTAATGGTGCCCATGCCATACTAATTGTCAAATATTTTAAATATCCCCCTTCTTGAGGGGCACATAGGAGGTAGGCAGTCAGTGAATGCATTTTTGAGAACTGTAATCATATGCAGAGGCATGGAAGCATAAGAAGGCTCAGCCTATTCAGGAGTTTCCAGGGTGACCCCTACGACTCAAGCTAATGATAAATAATAATAAACAACTACTGACATGCCAAATGTCAGACACTTTTCTAAATACTTTGCATGTACCAAGTAAAAACTCACTTGTCTTTCTATCAGTTAACTATGGCTACATAACAAATCACCCCAAAATTTAGTGACTCCATCACCATTTATTAGGTTAAGATTCTGTGAGTTGGCAATTTGGGCTAGCACAGTCCATCTTTTTGCTCCATATAATAGCTGGAATTACTCATGTATTTGTAGTCACTTGGCAAGTTAGCTGGGGCTGGCTAGTCCCAGATGTCCCCCCACCCACATGTCTCGGTTGACTTGGGGGATGGAGTCTATTGAGACAAGCATCTCTCAGAATCCAGCAGGCTACCCTAGGCTTTTTCAGGTGGTGGTTGAGTTCCAAAAACCAGCAAGCAAATGAGTACAAAACTCAACGTGCAAGCACATATCAAATATCTGCTTGTGCCATCAGCCAAAGTGGGCCACATGGCCAAACCCAAAATCAATGTCAAAGGGGACTTCGCAAGAGCATGGTTTCAGGCATGATTCGCTGGGTTTGCAATTACTGCAACAGTCCACCCACCGTCTTTATAAAAACCCTGTGATGTAGGTAACTGGACTAAGATCCCCATTTTCCAGATGAGGAAAATGAAGTCCATATGGTGTTAAGTAACCCATAACTTATAAGAAACAAAGCCAAGATTTGGATCCAGACACTGACTCCTGAATCTACGCTCCTAACCACAATGTTACATATGAGAAAGAGCCACGGGAGGTGAGACTGGCTGGGTGAATAGGGGCTGATCATGATGGGCCCTGAACACTCTCAAGGTCCCATGCTCCAGATAAGTGCAGACTGCAAGGGCAGGGTACAGGCAGCAGTGGGTGGAAGACTTGTGGGCTGGGATTCCTGGAGAAAGAAAAAGGAAAAGCTTTAGCGGAAAAATGGAGTCAGAGTCATGAGCTAAAGGAAGATGATCCCTGAGTCAAACTGCAGAAGGCAGGTGGAGGCATAAATAGAAGTCAGCATCTCAAGTCAGCCCTGAAGGAGGTCAAGAAAATGAGTAGAAACAGAGTGTTCTACACATTGCTGCTGAAAAACTAGAAGTTAATTTTGTATCTTTGGGGTGAGGTACACCTAGAAAATGATGACTAGTTTTGTAGCAATTTATCTGGAATCATGATCATGATAGCAGAAATAAATTCAGTTTTACTCCTTTTTTGTGAGGGTGCGGGTGTATGTAAAAACCGGGAATAGTGAATGTGCTGAAATAACAGTGAGCAGCTTTGAGCAGCCTCTGAGTATATTTATAGATATCAAGCACACGAAACACGCCCACATCATACACCCTCTCCCCAGGAATCCAGGATGTATGAAGAATAATACAAGGTGTACGTTTGACAGTCTGTACCACACACAGGATGTACTGGGAGTAATAACTTTGAGATCCTTTACAGTACCTGACCAGTGTTTCATCAAAACTGTAAAATGAACTATTGGAAGGCATGCAGACAGAATTATTTTGAATGTAAGAGTTTTCTTTTTTCAAACATTGGCAGTGATGTAATCTGTCTGAATCTCTGAAGGTCAGGATTTTATCAGCAATGACCTCTGGTGAAAGGAATCAATGATAGGATGGCAAAAGATTGGAACACTCCTCCTTTTTACTCTATACGGTTGTCTGCAATCACTTTTAACAATCAAACGTATGTTTTTAAGATCAAGAAACTTATTTTAAAAAAAAAAAGCAATAGGCTCTCTAGGCAGAGCTGTCTGGCTCATTAATGTGAAACGGGCCTATGAGTGGGAACAAGAGGAACAGGTATTTCAGTCAAACGTGGACCTCCTCCCACCCCTGAGACTAGCTCTCTGCACCCCAGAGATTTGGGAATGAAATTATTAAACTCTGAGACCGAATTCCAATCAATAATAGTTGCTAGGCATGAAAAATAGGAGTCCTGGAGGTCTTTTGATGTAGCATCTTTAGAGGCAGTGGAGACATATATCATTTACCAGAAAAGTCATCACTTTTTCACTAGCACACACACACAAAAGGCAAGAAGTAACTGTGAAACCCAGGCTTAGAACAGATAGTACAAAAGACTACGGGCATCTGCTTTTCTGTCACCAATTTGTGAAGTACAAAGAACACAGAAGATTGGCAGAGACTCAGAAAGGCTTCATATGAGAGATAACTAACATAGCACATGGTTGCCTTTGCTATACCAAGTATGGCTCAACGCTTTTAATGCAGCAAACATGTCCCAAGCACCTACTCTGTGCTGCTGAGCGCTAAAGGGAATTCATAGGTAAAATAAAACACAGCTCTGCCCTGAAGGAGTTAAGAATTTGACCAGCTGCTTTGCTTTCCAGAACTTTGCAGGAACCAAAACACACCCTCTCTAGTTCTTGGAATTAGATCAGCTGATGGTTTTATTTTGTTTTGATCTCATCACTGTTCTACCATTAGTTCCTCCAGATATTTGATAGGCAGTGGACTTTATTTTAGATTTTTAGTCTCTCACATTGGATTTTCTAGGAGAAGAAAAAGATTAACAATATGTTATCTGTTGGGACATTTTCAGTGACTCACTCCTGGGGTTTCTAAATTCACAAGTGCTCACTGAGAGGAAAAAACATCTTTATTTCTGAGCTGTTAATTCCTCCTTTAGGTATAAACCATCTTTTTTACTTTTAATGTAATTTCATAATGACTTCTCCTTTACCATCATCATAATAATAGCAAAAGTTTTAAATCCATCCTTTCTTACTTTGAAATGATCCGTTAGCTACCATACATCTGACTAATTTGGTCCTGTGACCCCACACCACACTGGGCTGCATTTGTACTACCTGACTATCACTCAAAGTAGAAAGCAGAGAAAAGCTGACATCGTCTGGCTTTTGGTCTACCAAAGGTCCCTAGAATTTATTTATTTACTGGAATCATAACATGGAGGTAATAGAATGCTCTGAGGAGAAACCCTAAAAAACTTACCTTCTGGTTTCATAGGAACAGGGAGAAATCAAACAAGTAGAATTCATGAAGGTCGTTTATTGAAAAAGAGAAAAAAATGATGAGGTCAGGGTACATTTCATTTTTTCTCCCTGTTCTTTTCTCTCCAGCAAGAGGACATGCTACGTTGAAGGCCCTCCCTGCCTACATACTCATCAGTGAGCCTCTTTCTTTGAGTTCAAGCAGCCTGCAACAGGAACAGGATAGTAAGCCAGGAAAAACAAAATAAAACTGTTTTGCTTTTAAATTCAGACAGGGCTAAGGAATCTGTCCATTAAATGGTCTTGAAATTTATTTATTTATTTTTGGGACAACATCTCACTCTGTCACCCAGGCTGGAATGCAGTGGTGCCATCATAGCTCGCTGCAGTCTCTCCTGGATTCAAGTGACCCTCCTGCCTCAGTCTCCTGAGTAGCTAGGACTACAGGCACATGCCACCACACCTGGCTAATTTTTTATTATTTGTAGAGACAAGGTCTCACTACATTGCCCAGGCTAGTCTCAAACTCCTGGGCTCAAAAGATCCTCCCGCTTTGGCCTCCCAAAGTGTTGTGATTACAGACATGAGCTACTGTGCCTGGTCCATTCATTTATTCATATCAACAAAAGTTTATGGTTGTCACGTACATGGTGTATACAGTCTGAAGACTATGAAAGTTAAGACATTACATACAAATAACCAAAATATAAGTAGAAATTGTTACATAAACACTACTAAAATCTGCAGAAATTCAGAGGTGAAAGAGATCAGGAGTTAGGAAAAACAGGGAAGTGAGTAACAGAGGGTGGCTTTTGAATTGATCTTTGAAGGATGGGTAGGATTTCCATTGCAGAGATGACAGATAAAGAAAAATAATGACTTACTTCTGCCATCCAGTAAGTTTGTAACTCCATCTCCCTGAGATTCAATTTTCCTCTATAAAATGAAAATTTGAAGCTCTCCTGCCCACACCATCCCCCCCACCCGCAACTCATCTCTGTTCTAGCATGCAGTATAGACTTCAGTTGAACTCATCTATGTCCTAGCATGCAATACAGACTCCAGTTGAACTTTGGCTGACATTCGCCTGGATCTTGACCAAGATCTTTTCCACCTATCTTGCCTTTATAACACTTCCTTTTGTCTTAATTTCTTCCCATTTATCTTCTTTAAGTTAATAATAAAATGGTCACCACTTATATCTTTGTCAGCCATTGCCATGATTATGCTGCATTTAACTCCTGCCCCCATGGTTTAGTGGCTTTGACAGTACTTCTCACATTCACAGGTTTCCAGGGTATCCAACTGGTATGGTTTGGCTGTGTCCCCACCCAAATCTCATCTTGAAGTCCCGCGTGTTGTGGGAGGGACCTGGTGGGAGATAATTGAATCATGGGGGCAGGTCTTTCCCGTGCTGTTCTTGTGATAGTGGATAAGTCTCACAAGAGCTGATGGTTGTAAAAAGAGGAGTTTCCCTACACGAGCTCTCTTCTCTTGTCTGCTGCCATGTGAGATGTGCCTTTCACCTTCTACCATGATTATGAGGCCTTCTCAGCCATGTGGAACTGTAAGTTCATTAAACATCTTTCTGTTGTAAATTGCCCAGTCTAGGGTATGTCTTTATCAGCAGTGTGAAAATGAGCAAATACAGTAAATTGGTACCAGTAGAGTAGGGTCCTGCTGAAAAGATACCTGAAAATGTGGAAGCAACTTTGGAAGTGGGTAACAGGCAGAGGTTGGAACAGTTTGGAGAGCTCAGAAGAAGACAGAAAAATGTGGGAAAGTTTGGAACTTCCTAGAGAGTTGTTAAATGGCTTTGACAAAAATGCTGATAGTAAGGTGAACAATAAGGCCCAGGCTTAGGAGGTCTCAGATGGAGATGAGGAACTTGTTGGGAACTGGAGCAAAGGTGACTCTTGTTATATATTAGCAAAGAGATTGGAGGCATTTTCCCCTGCCCCAGAGATTTGTAGAACCTTGAACTTGAGAGAGATGATTTAAGGTATCTGGCAGAAGAAATTTCTAAGCAGCAAACCATTCAAGACGTGACTTGGGTGCTGTTAAAGGCATTCAGTTTTATAAGGGAAGCAGAGCATAAAAGTTCAGAAAATTTGCAGCTTGACAATGCAATAGAAAAGAAAAATCCATTTTCTGAGGAGAAATTCAAGCTGACTGCAGAAATTTACATAAGTAACGAGGAGCCAAATGTTAATCACCCAGGCAATGGGGAAAATGTCTCTAGGGCATCTCAGACGTCTTCACGGCAGCACTTCCCATCACAGATCTGGAGGTTTAGGAGGAAAAAGTGGTCTTGTGGGCCAGGCTCAGGGTCCCCATGCTGTGTGCAGCCTAGGGACTTGGTGTCCTGCATCCCAGCCACTCCAGCCAAAGCTGAAAGGGGCCAATATAGGGCTCGAGTCGAGGCTTCAGAGGGTGCAAGCGTCAAGCCTTGGCGGCTTCCATGTGGTGTTGAGCCTGCCAGTGCACAGAAGTCAAGAATTGAGGTTTGGGACCTCTGCCTAGATTTCAGAGGCTGTATGGAAACTCCTGGATGCCCAGGCAGAAGTTTGCTGCAGGGGCAGGGCCCTTATGGAGATCCTCTGCTAGGACAGTGCAGAAGAGAAATGTGGGGTTGAATCCCCCACACAGGGTCTCTACTGGGTGACTGCCTAGTGAAGCTGTGAGAAGAGGGCCACCATCCTCCAGATTTCAGATTAGTAGAACCACCGACAGCTTGCACCATGCACCTGGAAAAGCCACAGACACTCAATGACAACCTGTGAAAGCAGCCAGGAGGAGGGATATACCCTGCAAATCCATATGGGCAGAGCTGCCCAAGGCCATGGGAGCCTACCTCTTGCATCAGCTTGACCTGGATATGAGACATGCAGTCAAGGAAATCATTTTGGAGCTTTAAGATTTGACTTCCCCGCTGGATTTTGGACTTGTGTGGGGCCTGTAACCTCTTTGTTTTGGCCAATTTCTCTCATTTGGAATGGCTGTATTTACCCAATGCCTGCATTCCCATTGTATCTAGGAATTAACTAACTTGCTTTTGATTTCACAGGCTCATAGGTGAAAGGGACTTGCCTTGTCTCAGATGAGACTTTGGGCTGTGGACTTTTGAGTTAATGCTGAAATGAGTTATGACTTTGGGGACTGTTGGGAAAGCATGATTGGCTTTGAAATGTGAAGATGTGAGATTTGGGAAGAACCAGGGGTGGAATGATATGGTTTGGCTGTGTCTTCACCCAAATCTCATCCTGAATTCCCATGTGTTGTGGGAGGGACCTAGGGGGAGGTAATTGAGTCATGGGGACAGGTCTTTCCCATGCTGTTCTCATGACAGTGAATAAGTCTCACAAGATCTGATGGTTGTAAAAAGGGGAGTTTCCCTGCATAAGCTCTCTTCTCTTGTCGACCACCATGTGAGACGTGCCTTTGACCTTCTGCCATGATTGTGGGAGGCCTCCCCAGCCACGTGGAACCGTAAGTCCATTAAACATCTTTCTTTTGTAAATTGCCGAGTCTCAGATATGTCTTTTTCAGCAGTGTGAAAACGAACTAATACACTGACCCAGCCTGGACTTTGCTGGGTGGCCTGCTTCATCCTCCAACCTTAGTATTCTCACTGTCACTTTCAACTGATGATTTGGATCCTTACCTTTGTCTACACCATCTCCCAACATGTTGCTTATGAGGAAAAAGATGCCGACAAATATGCATTAGACAAATCAACACTAAATCCACAAAATTTTCAGAATCCTGTTTAATGTTAAAATAAATGTCCTAGAAATAGCTAAAATCAAACCATAAGGAACTGAGGTCTGGAATGTTTTCCACAAGGTTTATACACATGACACAATTACCATTCCTGTGTGATAAAACTAACGATGAGGATTCCAGTAAAATCTCATTAAATAAACAGTATTTAAGAAGCTGAGATAATTCTAGCATAGGTAAGATCACGATCTTTGTACTTTTTCTAAGAAAGTGTTTGATAAATAAACTATAAATAGAAAAAAATCACGAGGGAACTATTAGCTTTCCTTAGGAAGTCCTTTCAGGCACTCTTGAAATTCTGTAGCAGCATTTATTTGCATATGAATGATGAACTAATTAAAAATGATTTTTACCTGTTTGTTAAAACAGGTCCAAAAGGAACTCTCCTTGAAAATTTCTGAGAATCAGCTCATATTTTGAGAGAACTTAAAAATACATTCGTAGATATCAAAAAGAATTTTATAAATCAGATTTTAATTCACTTAAGCCTTTCAGATAATTATTCTGAATTAGAATTTTCACTGTGTTAAGCTATTTTACCTATGTACTGATAACTTTTAACAAAGTGTTTTGGGAAGGATAGCAAATGGAGAATTACTTTGAATATTTTAACCCAGATAAGTCAGCCCAGACAAACCTAGTTGCATATTATGGGACCAAACTGCAACACATTGCCTGAAAAGAAAGGTCATGAAAAACACAAAAAGATAAGAGCAGTATCCTTCTACAAGTGGCTCTGCTTATGTCTTGAAATAAGTCTTCCTCCGTGGAATACAGG